>NC_061856.1:28126363-28136363 GCF_019202785.1 Penaeus chinensis
ACTAGGTTCATGGTTCAAGCCGTAGGTCGCCGCGGATGTCTGGTCAGGACGGCCCGCGCGCCCATCGCTCGCCGTGTCTTTCCCTTTGTCTCGGCCGCACGCACCGAGGCCTCTGCGGGAGAGTTGAAGATGTCTGCATGCTTGTGCATTCTGGGCTGCTTGGAGCGCTTGCATGATTGCAGGTCGATTTGCGTGTCAAGCAAGTGTTCGCTTGTCTATCGACATTCTTACACATCCTTTCTCGTAAAGTAGGAAAGATTATATTTACCTGCAGTTTGACGTAACAAAGATATTTTAGTCATTAAAAAATGGCTAGGTCTGTGTGGCATATGGCAATGTGTCCATGTTTCATATAGATCGGGGGAGACCAAAAGCAAATTTTGAATAACCCATACAAGGGGACAATGGATCCTGTCTCTTTTGTCTATATATTAAATCTAAAACAAGAGTAATTTGTAACAACTTATATTTGCGTTATGCCTTCTGATTTATAGTTTCGGTGAAAGTTCACATTCACGAATAACAGTCATGAACACCGGTCCCTGAAAAAGGAACAAAGGAAAATAAATGGAAATCCTTTGTCTTCAGTAATATATGTGGTGGCGGTATCTACTGTGAACCAATAATTATAGTTTTATCCTGAAAGAGTAAGATTGCCAATTAGGATTGAGGGAAATGGGGTTCATTCGCCCATAAAGACAAAAGCAAAAAGAAAAAAGTTCAACGACCTCTTTCAGTGAACGGGCGGCGGAGGGTTCATTGACCCATAGGTGTGGGTGGTATAAGTTCATTGACCTTGTTTAGGAAGAGTAGGTACCTGGAATTCACCTATGATTTGTTGGCTGCAGATATTTTCGATTTATTATGAGGCCTGGGAAGAGAGCTAGTTGGTCGATATTAACGAGTCTTGACCTGCATCGAGTTGTGGTGACTCTTATTTTGGCGAGTGGCAGATCGACCGTGCATTGACCTATTGTGGTGGTGGGAGGACGAAGGTCATGGCCAGTGGCACCTCTAAATAACCACAAACTATGCAAGTATACATAGCTTAGAGAGTACATTGATTAATAATTCTAAAATATTGACTTCGATATTTGCATTTCGTGCATGCTTTGGTAAGCTAAACAATTTCGTAGATATAACAAAGTAGAATCCAGAACTCTTTTTTTTTTTTTTTTTTTTTTTTTTTACTTATTTGACAGATTATTATGAGTTGCAAATGACAGGTCTTAGACAAACGTGTGAAATGAAGTCAATATATTATGATAAAAAGATCAAGTTATAACTTCTAGAATTCATTCACCTGCTTTGGGGAGTATTGTACGATACGAGTTCATTGATCAGTGTGCAAGGTATGGTTTAGAACCACTGATCTGTGATATGTTAATTTGGAGATTCCTGACTCATGTTTTCAGAATGTTTTAAAGTTGTGTGGGAGCGGTTTGAGAATATATCTACCTATGTTGAGGATTGTTTAAGAGTTCATTTACCTTCCCCGAGGATTCGTCTAAGAGTTCATTGACCTTTTCCGAGTATTGTTTTATAAGTTCATTGACCTATCTTGAGGACTGGCGTAAGAGTTCGTTGACCTTTCTTGAGGACTGGTTTAAGAGTCCATTGACCTATCTTGAGGACCGATGTGAGAGTTCATTGACCTTTCCTGAGGACTGGTTTAACGGTTCAGTGACCTGTCTTGATGACTGGTCTAAAAGTTCACGGGCTTATCTTGAGGACTGGCTTAAAAATGCATTATTTTATCGCGAGGACTGGTTTAAGAGTGCTTTGACCTATCCTGAGGACTGCTTTAAGAGTTCATTGACTTATTTTTACGGACTTGTTTAAGAGTCCATTGACTCATCATAAGGACAGTTATAAGATTCGTTGGCCTATCTTATGGACAGGTTTTGGAGTTCACTGACCTTTCCCGATTAAAGGTCCATTAACTTGCCTTAAGGACAGACTAAAGATTCCATTCACCTTTTTAGGGTACTGGTTTAGTAGTGCATTGGCCACTTTAAGAATTAATTTGACGAGGCTTTCAGAAGCGACGGATTTTTTTTTTATTTTCCCTTTTACATGTATAAGAGTAATTTGACCTTTCTTGTATAATTTAGAAAAAAAAAAAAAAAACTTTCTAGGGGACAGTTAAGGAAATAGGAGTGTGTTCAGGGGTTCATTGATCCCAGTTCAGGAGTGTGCTCACGGTTTCATTGACCTGGGCTGAGGAGTGTGTTCAGGTCTTCATTGACCTTGATTGAACAGTGAGTTTAAGAGGTTCTTAAGTGAGTTGACCCGGCTTGAAGAGGGGGTTTCAGTGACCCGGGTTAATGGGTGTGCTCAAGGGTTCATTGACCTAGGTTGAGAAGTGCGTACACGGTTGTAGCTTCAGTTGGTGGCTTCAAGCGGTGTAGATCAGAATTAATTTCACTAGCCTGGGGAAAGAATGGGGTTTATGAACGCAGCGACCACTGTTACGTAATATTTAAATCTCATGAATTATAATGTAGATAAGTATATGAAGAGAATTAACTTCGACTGGGATTAACGAGGATCATTCAGAGGGAAGAATATTATCGAAATAAAGGATTTACTGAGATTAATAGCCTCAAGATAAGAAATGTAGTAGGTTCATTGACCCGTATTGATGCAGTGGAAAGAAGAAAGTCTATTGGCCTGTGCTAGGTCATAGGGTTAGAGAGTTCAGTGACCTGCGGTGAAAAATCCCGAGGGATTTATATGGCCTATATGGATCTTCCCAAATTTAGTTACAAAGCAGTCAGTCAAAGGAAAGCTCTACAATTATAGATTTAATTGAGAAAATGGCTCTGTGAATTCAGATCCGTTTGATTTACTTATTGTTGCGTGAAATGGTAACATGGTGGATTTGACTGAATCCGATTTAATTGACTTACTGGAGTGAGATGGCAATTGACTTTGTAAAGCTGGCAACTCTCATTCGTTTTATGCAACTCTTATTGTCCTAAGAAACGCTGATACATATAAATTAATAAAAGAAAATATGAAAATTATCTCACTCACAACCACACGCACACACACGCACGCACGCACACACGCACACACGCACACACGCCCTCACACACACACACACTCACACTCACGCCCCCCCCCCCCCCCACACACACACACAGACATGTATGTATATATGTATATATGTATATATATGTATGTATATATGTATATATTTTATTTATATAATTTATATATATATATATATATATATATATATATATATATATATATATGCTTATATAGTGAATTATGTATAATCAATACGTCGATGAGATTTATTTTAAAAAGAAGAATTAAATGAATTATATAAGTTAGTGAAAACAAGCCTTTCTTAGACACGAAGTTTCCCTGAGTTCTGTTTTCCGTGTTACTTGAGTTTAGTTTTCGAGGAAACTTAAAAAAAAGTCGAGCTAGTTTTTAATTTCATTAGAAAAAATGAATAAATAAAAAAAACCCTTCGTGGATTCCATGCGGAGTCTGGAAAGAAAAGTTCAGTGACCTCGAGAGCTTGGTGAGTGACAGGAGCAGGAAGTGTTAGTTATGCACGGAGAAGAGAAAGGAGAAGAAGAGGAAGAGGAAGAGAAAAGAAAATGAAAATGGAAATGGAGTGGAAAAAAACAATTACGGGAAGACGAGGGAGTAGAAAAATGCAAGAGGCGGAATGGAAGAATGAGGAGGAGGAGGAGGAGGAGGAGGAGGAGGAGGAGGAGGAGGAGGAGGAGGAGGAGGAGGAGGAGGAGGAGGAGGAGGAGAAGGAGAAAAAGAAGGAAAAGAAGAAAATAAAATGCAGATGAAGAGAAAAGGAGGAGAAAAAGAAGGACAAGAAGAAAAAGAAGATGAGGATGAAGAGGAATGAGGAGAAAAAGAAGAGGAAAATAGTGAAACTGAAGAGGAAGAAGAGGTAAATGAGGAAAGGTATCAGAGGATTAGAAAGAGGAAGGAAAAGGAAATGTGAAATAAAAAGAGGTGGATACGAAATAGGCCTATATGACAATAATAATAAGAAATATGAGGACAATAGGGTGTACGTACGCAGAGGAAATAGGAAAAAGAGAAGAGTAAGGAAAAAGAAGATATAAAGGAAAAAGAAACATATGACAAAGATGGCGATACAAGGAGAAAAAAAAAAAAAAACGAAAGAAAGGAAAGTTTTGAGGTGCGCGGGTGTTCAGGGTAAGAGGTGGGCGGGTCGACAAAAAGGAAGAAGAAGGGAGCAGAGAATAAAGAAAGCAGAGACAGACAAAAGGTGGTGACATTTACACCCATGAAAAAAAGGAGAGAGAAAATAAAAAAAATAGAAGAAAGAAAATTAGTGAAAAGAATAACAGTTGCAGTGCTGCGTGTCCTGTATTGCATCGAATGCAGGCAACACTCATGATGCTGATCAAAATAACGAAAGGGAAATATTGGTGATGATAAAGAATAACAGCCCGAGGTGATTTTGATGTTGATGGTTTAATGATAAACGAATATGGCAATGACAGTTATTGTCCAAATAATGATTATATCGATAAGAATTGTAATGGTAATGATGATAAGTATGGTGATGGTTGTGAGATTATTCTGTCGATGGTGGTAATAGTAAGAATGCTAATAAAAATGGCAAGGATAAGTATTATTGTGATCATGTTAATCAAAGTAATTGTTAACGGAATAGTAATGATAACAGGAATGATAGTGATATTAATGACAAATTTGACAATGATAAGGATATTGCTACGATTACTTACGATGAATAGTAAAATGAGAGTAATGTTGATGATAATAGTAATCTATGTAATGATAATCATGATGATGAGGATGATGATCATCGTTATTATTATGATGATGATAATAATAATAATGATGATAAGGATACCATAACCACCACTACTACTACTACTACTACTACTACTACGACCACGGAACTACTACTACTACTGCTAATAATAATAATGGTGTTGAAGTTAGTGATAATAACATAAATGATAATAGCAATAATGATGATGATAATAATGATGTACTACTACTACTACTATTACTACTTCTAATATTAATAATTATTATGATGATGATAATGATAATAATGGTAATAATAATAATACAATAATATAATAATAATAATAATAATAATAATAATAATAATAATGATGATGATAATAACAACAACAATAATGATAATAATAATAGCGATAATAATAATACCAATATTTTTTTCTTTATCATTATTATTATCACTTATAATAATATCATAAGGATCATCATCATTGATATGATTTTGAGTATCATAATGACACATAATGTGACAGAAATGAGTATTAAGTGGGTAAAAACAAAGAGAAAAACGAAAAGAGAGAAGTGAGAGGTTGAATACATGAGGAGGAGGAGGAGAACAAGAAGGATAAGAAGAAAAAGAAGATGCAGATGAAGAGAAAAGGAGGAGACTATAAAACCAAAAATAAAGAGAAAGGAGAGAAGAGGAAGGTTGGATAAAGCCAGAATAAGAATTTGGGGGAAAATGTGTTATATTTTTGAAAATCTGGTATGCTTTTTTTACGAGAAATTGGAAATATCGTGAGTTTTTTTTATTTAATGATTTTGTTATTGTTATTATTATTGTTTTGTTGTTGTTATTATTTTTATTATTATTATTATTATTATTATTATTATTATTATTGTTATTCATTTTTATTATTAATGTTATTCATTGTTATGATGATGATGATGATGATGATGATGATGATGATGATGATGATGATGATGATGATGATGATGATGATGATGATGATGATCATCATCATCATCATCATTACCATTTTCATTATCCTCATTATAATTGTTATGTGTTAATTACGTAATTACGCGAATGTTTTGCTCACTCTGACACATTTGCAATTGAAAGTCACTCTTGATTCGTTATTTGCTGACTTATATGATTATTTTCAGAATTACATCTACATTGTATTTGTTAGTTTTGATAGCTTTGTGCCCGGGAGAGCGCTTCCTTCCCAGAATCCGGTCGTTGGGCGGGAGAAGAGGTGAGCCGCGGGATTGTGACACGAGGAAAAAGGTCAATAACTCGAACCGGTCTGTTTTGAGTCTTTTTTTAGGGAAAGCCGCAGCGGAGGCGAAGGGCGCTTAAAGGAGAGTGAGGCAAGGACTTTCTCGGCGGGACCTCAATGGCACCTTGGCGATGGCACTCGGCGGCACTGGTGGGTCTTGGCTCGAAAACTTCCCCGCCTCCACCGCTTCGTCCACTTCTTGCCCTTCCTGCTCTTCGTCTTTCCCCCTTTCTCTAAACTTATCCTTTCGCTTCAACTTCCCTTCGTTATACGCGTTTTTGTTTTCTTTTCCTCTTTCCTTTCCACTTCTCCTTCGCCTCTATCTTCTCCCTTTCCTTTCTCTTATTACCTTTCCATCTCTCTTACTTCCGCCATATCGTTTCGCGCGCGCCTCATCTCCGACGATGAAATAAGTCAACTTTAAATCCGATCCCCGTCGTGCAACAAGTTCCCTTCCTCCAGGCGAGTTGCAAGGGCGCCCGCCTCCCGTTGCAAGAGATCAAAGAAGCCTCCGAGCTGCGGCGAGAGGTCAAGACCCAGCGTGACCTGAACGCGCCTCGGTGGCAGGACAAACGTCGCACCAGAGGAAGGGAAATCCCCCCCCCCCACCCCCCACCCCTCTTTCTACGTCGTCGCTGCCGGTCACATCCCCTTTTCCCTCTTTTCGCTCGACCCCCCCCCTTACTGCTGTTCCTTGTACACATCTACCCCACTTCCCTACTTGCCCCCTTTGCCCCTTGTATCCGCCTCTCTACCCTAGGTCCCATATACCCTTCTAAAACCCCCTTGCTCTCTCTCCCTTCTCCATTCTTGGTGAAAGTCGAATTCTCACATCGTGAAAACTAGATTGGTTGTAGGACAGTTTCACCCCAAGTTTAAAGTTTCACTCAGCAATGATGTGTATTACTACTGTCATCGAGGTGTGGGGACTAGCTTAGCCAGAACATGGAAACTGATATATGACTTTTCGGGCTGTGTGCGTTTACGTGCTCTTTGCATTCATATATGTCGTATTATTCAGTTGTAATACTTGCATTGTGCACGCATAGGACCTATGTAAGATATACTATATGGCTAGTTTATCTCACTCTCTCTCTCAGAGCAATGTATTGCAAATGTTATATATTACGAGTATACTAACGTACGCAAGCACACACACGTACACACACACACACACACACACACACACACACACACACACACACACACTCACTCACTCACTCACTCACTCACTCACTCACTCACTCACTCACTCACTCTCTCTCTCTCTCTCTCTCTCACTCACTCACGCTCACTTACTCACTCACTCACTCACTTGCTCACTTACTCACTGTTAAGCGTTCTTAGCTTCACACATAAAAAAATAACCCGGAACTAATGTGATACATGTATTGGTGTAACACTTGTTTTGGCAACACCATAAATACTATCAGTAATATCAGCGGTTGATAATAAAAAATAGATATGTCGATGTTTTTTATCTTTCTTTGTTAGCCTCGTTTATTCATTGATGGTTATTTATTAATTTATTTATGAATTTTTATTTTAAAAAACGCAAATCAAGACGGACACAACCATTTTGAAATCATTCTCACCTGACTGTTCCTTGTTTTTGGCGTATCAGGTGCAAGTAGTTTAGTTAATAGGTATTCCGCCTCTCCACTTCCATGTGTGATGAATGAACCGGCCGATGCAAGGTGTCGATTAGTCACTGGTTGAAATTTAACACCTGTAACGATCGCTTAGGCTCGATCAGTTTGTTCGTTTCTGTCTCTGTCTGCCTGTTTATCTGTCTGTCTGTCTGTCTCTCTGTCTCTGTCTCTGTCTCTGTCTCTGTCTCTCTCTCTCTCTCTCTCTCTCTCTCTCTCTCTCTCTCTCTCTCTCTCTCTCTCTCTCTCTCTCTCTCTCTCTCTCTGTCTATGTCTTTTTTTTTCTCTCTCTCCCTCTCTCCCTCCCTCCCTCCCTCCCTCCCTCCCTCCCTCCCTCCCTCCCTCCCTCCTCTTCTCTCTCTCTCTCTCTCTCTCTCTCTCTCTCTCTCTCTCTCTCTCTCTTCCTCTCCCTCTCTTCCTCTCCCTCTCTCGCTCTCGCTCTCGCTCTTTCTTGTACCTCCCTCCTTCCCTCTCGCATGCTAAATGTGCTGTCAACTTGAAATAATTTGTGAAATTCTTTCTCTGCCTGTCTTCCCCCTCGCCCTGTTGTAGCTCCCGTCCATTAGCGATAGTATGGACCTCAACCTTTTAGCTTCAGATGGATGTTTCTGACCAGCGCAACCTCCTGAATATGTAATTGTCATCTCACGCACATGGCATACTATGAGATTCCCTATGATTATCCTTTCCTCGTTCTCTACATGGGTCATGCCACACGCTATCGGCACGTCGTTTTTATGTCACGTCCTTTGGTAATCGATGCTGTTTCGTGTTTTTGCATTTTGCAGCTAGAGTGTTGAGTCCAGTTTTATACTGAAAAACGATCATCGACATTTTGAAGAGTTGACATCAGTCGAGTATGTTTATTTTCTAATATGCGCCGTAATGTTCCATAATCATCAAAAAGTTTGCCAACAGGGACTAAAGAAAGACTTTCGTAACACACCGATTCTGTATGTGTCATAATAGCAGGGAAACTACCTTGAACGGCGCAGAGACACTGCGAATTTGCTTCAGTATTACGCAATAAAGAGAGGAAGGTCAGGGTACCTAGTAAAGGTAAGGGAGATTAGGGTAACGAGATGTTGGGTGGGGGCTCCGTTAAGCTCAGTAGTCTCTTACGGATGACAATATATATAAGAATATGGCTAAAGGGCTGTGTAAGATCTCATTTGTCCCATCGCAGAAAAGAGTTAATTTACAATGTGGTATATTGCTTTAACATAAAACGAGTGTGCCGAGAGGAAAACCTTAAGCCTATGACAGAAGGTAAAGGGATGGACATAGAACATTCTTGGGAGAGGTGAGCGAGGTCCAGGCGAGATTCAGGATGAGGGGGTTAGGGGTCATAGGATCCCCGGCTGCGCAAGGGCTGGCACGAGAAAGGGTCTGGGTGAAGGGAAATCGATAACCATTGAAGTTAGCTGATTTTAAAATTTATTTCTCAGGATGTATGAATGATTCTGCACGAGATTTGTAAACAGTGGCAAAGAGAACAGTTAGTAAGTGGCAGAGAAGACATGAATACATGCCCAGGGAAACACTGAACAGATGTCTGTATATATTTCAAAATTTGTGTCATATTTTCTTGGTCTGCCAAGGAATAGAAGGGGAAGAACAAGGAGGAACGGCGAGGAGAAAGGCCAAGATCCGCCCACTGTATCCATGAGGAAGGCCGCGAGTAAAAGTAAGAAGAACCTCAGAGGTGAAGAGGATTATGAGGCGAATCATGGTTTGGACGAATGATTGGATAGGGAAAAAGGAAAGACAAAACGATTTTCGGGGTGGACAAGGGCATGCATAAGTTTAAATATTACGAAAAGAGCAAAGCCGCTCATCACAAAGGTGTTATAATTGGTAAATGGGTTCTATACATTTTTTTTTTTTTTGCTTCCTGGATCATTTCGACGAATGTGACAATGCGTGATAATGAGTGCGCTAGATTTAGCTTCGGCGTTATCAAAGGAGAACATCCATTTTTAGCCCTGAATATATGCGAGTGACTGATATGCGAGATAAGCCTTAACCTCTCGCTACTGTCGACTGAGGATGATTTACCAAATTATTTCATGGTTCTTTTGTTACTGATTATCCGACGGTCTTATGTAAGATTAGGTAACCTGTCGATTTGAAACGGTTGTAAAATGATTTATGCGGTCATTTGCAGGCGCACGCAAGCAAGTTCTGCGTGAAGGCAGGTATAAGTGTCAGAGGGGCCCTTCGACCCCGAAGATGTGTGCATGCAGGTAGAATTAAGATGTAGTATGGCAGTGGGTGAGT
>NC_061856.1:28151363-28153863 GCF_019202785.1 Penaeus chinensis
AGCAGTGTTGACTTGCACCGTGGGGGATACTTCTCTTTCGGTAGTGACGAGCGACTGCTTTTCTGAAGGAAACTAATCTTTATTCCTCTGCATTTTTCGGAGAAGGAAAAAAATCCCGTTATCTGTTGTGGCGACAGGGTGCTATTGTGGGCCCTCCTCAGCCGAACCTGCTTTGTCACACCCACTGTCTGCCATAACCCTGACCTTTGCCGCTCTTTTATTTTTTTATTATTTTTTTTCTTGTTGGCATTGTATCTCACCTCCTGAAGGACAAAGTTTAAACGCCTTTTCAATGTCAGAGCTGAGTGGATTTCACTTAGTTTTGTTCCTTTCATGTTCTGCTATTATTTTCCACGAGACGCTAGTCATAGCTGGGGTGTCCAAACGCCCTTTCACCCTTCAGTCCCTAGTCACTCAGACCTACGCACGCACATACATACACACCTCTTGTAGACTCAGGACCGACTTTTTTTTCCTTCTTTCATGGGCTACTATTTATCCCTAGTTAAAGTGTCCTAATACCCCTTTCTTAATGAACCCACTCAGACAGCTAAGATCTACGGACACACTCACGGACACACAAACACACCCCTCTCCGTGTCCCGGGATTGACGCTGAGAGGTGAGTCACGCACGTCTGGCGGATGTCTGGGGCCGCTGCTAAAGGTTCCGCTGCCGCCACTCCGGACCTGCTGACGTGGGGGCGCGTGGATGGGGCAGTTGGGGCCATGGGGTGAACCGTTCAGGTCAGAGAGTGCCTGAGTTGAGAGCGTATCCTTGAATCCTTTAGGCTTGGTAGTCTGTAGGGATGAGGGGGGGGGGGGGAGGACGGAGGGAGATAGAAGGGGTAGTGATTATATGCTGAGTCAGGATTTCCTCTGCATTGTTAGCTGTGTGTGTATGTCTGATCATGTGTGTGTGTGTGTTCGCGCATGTATGTGTGCGGGCATCGGTGGCCAGGACAGCGGTAGAGGGAGCTAGCGTGGGTACTAATGGCGCCCTGACCTACATACGGCGCGGAGGGTGTAGTCTCGCCCAGTGCCACAACCCTGGCACTCACACGGCGCGGCCCTTAACGACAACCTACATGACCAGCTAAATCATCACTTATATAGGTCGAGGGGCAAAGAGACAGAGGAGACGGGGGAAGAGGACAGAGGGAGGGACAGAAGGGAGAAATAGGGATAGTGAGTATATAGGAAAGAGAAAACAGCCAGACAGATAATGTCCGGCGGAGAAAGACAAAAAGACGAAGACAAAAAATCATAAAGGAACAAAGACAAACTATTTAAGACACACACAAGCACTGATACAGACGCAGTAGCAGATACAGATACTGATACAGACACAGACACTGACACAAGCACAAGCACAAGCACAGACACAGACAGACATTGGCAGTTTTCATCACGATTGTCGCAGACGTAGACACAAACAGAAGCATACATAGGCAGACCTACTAACGACTGACGCAGACACTCACAAACAGACACAGCGACTTACGCAGACGCATACATAGACCGAGACAGACATAGGCAGATCCCTTAACGACTGACGCAGACCTGTCAGATAAATACAGACACAGGCAGACCTCTTGACGACTGAACGCGCGGTTGTGTTAA
This sequence comes from Penaeus chinensis, assembly GCF_019202785.1. Lineage (NCBI taxonomy): Eukaryota > Metazoa > Arthropoda > Malacostraca > Decapoda > Penaeidae > Penaeus > Penaeus chinensis. The sequence goes on from NC_061856.1 coordinate 28,152,985, forward strand.
GGACGGCGAGATTTATGCGGCTCTAAAAAGTGTCGGATTGTGCGTACTTCTATTCCTCGTTCCTTGTAAGTAGGGCAGCGGATGGGCACGAGACGCCCTTTGGTAATGGGTGTAACCTTCGATCTGCAGAGGGCGGGCCTTAGGTTGCGGTTCTGATGTACATGGCATGTGTCTCTATATCAAGCTCTGCCAGGGAAGGAGGGAAGAAGGAAGGGAAGGAGGGAAGGAGGAAGGGAAGGAGGGAAGGAGGGAAGGAGGAATGGAAGGAGGGAAGGAGGAAGGGAACGAGGGAAGGAGGAAGGGAAGGAAGGAAGGAGGAAGGGAAGGAAGGAAGGAAGGAAGGAAGGAAGGAGGAAGGGAAGGAGGGAAGGAGGGAAGGAGGAAGGGAAGGAGGGAAGGAGGAAGGGAAGGAGGGAAGGAGGAAGGGAAGGAGGGAAGGAGGAAGGGAAGGAGGGAAGGAGGAAGGGAAGGAGGAAGGCAAGGAGGGAAGGAGGAAGGGAAGGAGGGAAGGAGGAAGAGAAGGAGGGAAGGAGGAAGGGAAGGAGGAAGGGAAGGAGGGAAGGAGGAAGGGAAGGAAGGAAGGAAGGAGGAAGGGAAGGAGGAAAGGAGGGAAGGAGGAAGGGAAGGAGGGAAGGAGGAAGGGAAGGAGGGAAGTAGGGAAGGAGGAAGGGAAGGAGGGAAGGAAGAAGGGAAGGAAGGAAGGAGCAAGGGAAGGAGGAAGGGAAGGAAGGAAGGAAGGAAGGAGGAAGGGAAGGAGGGAAGGAGGAAGGGAAGGAGGGAAGGAGGAAGGGAAGGAGGGAAGGAGGAATGGAAGGAGGGAAGGAGGAAGGGAAGGAGGGAAGGAGGAAGGGAAGGAGGGAAGGAGGAAGGGAAGGAGGA
>NC_061856.1:28161363-28167859 GCF_019202785.1 Penaeus chinensis
CTCGGTTTCTGAGCGCAATCAAACGCATTAAAGCTTAGGTCATTAGTAATAAGTCTTTTCGCGAAATTACGTCAGGTTGCCAAGAAAAGCTAGTATTTCGCTCGCATTACTTTTGGGCGCCAAGGTAAACACAAAAAAACATCTGTTAGGCGCACGTGGTCGCATGTGACAAGTCCTTCCCTATACTTCGAGGAACTTGTGACTCACCTGCTGTTGCGGTTCACCTGCGGCCCTTCTGTTATATCAGAGGCTGTGTTCCTGAACTTGTTCTTGGCCTTACGCTCGCATGGGATGAATGGCTCGGCGAGGGTGCACATTACAATGTATACTAGAACAAATCTACTTTTAAACAGTAATGTGTATATATGTATATATATATATATATATATATATATATTGATGTATATGTATATATACACACATACATATATGTATGTATATATGTATGTGTGTGTATTTTTTTTTTTTTTGTGTGTGTGTGTGTGTGTGTGTCTGTGTGTATACATATAGATATATGTATGTACATATTTGCATCTATGTATATTTGTTTATATATATTTATATATATGTATATATACATGTATGTATACATATATATAAATATACAAATACATACATAGATACATACACAAAAACGTACACACGCATACAGACATATTCACACACACACACACACACACCCATACACCCACACCCACACCCCCACACCCCCACACCCCCACACCCACATCCACACACACACACACACACACACACACACTGGCCCGCGATTTCCTTCTTAACTTTCCTAATCAGCTGAGACTTTCCCACAAACAGTCGAGAGTAGGCCTATATGTACTTGTTATCCTATCATACATGCTTTTTAAGCGTATACTTTAGATGATAACAGTAATAAGCGAAATATTTTAGTAGATTCCAGAAATTTCCCGAACCTCCTGAAATTCTGTTCAACATCCATTCTTGTTTATCTCTGTTTACATAATTCTAAGAACAATGGTCTTTGCCTCTTATTGTTGTCTCACGCGTGCCTTCGCCTTTGCTCTTCCTAGAATTAAGTCGCGTGCGGAGTAGCAGGGATTCTATTTTTCTCCATTTGTGGGTCTCCTCTATGAATGACCTTATCTTCGCACACGTTGCATAGGCTGAGCGAGCATTTGAGGTTGCCGCAAGGTTGGTGACCTTTGCTGGGAAGCGACTGATGCCAGCAATATTGGGTGTTTGGTATTTGTTTTCATTTGCAAACGATTTATCTCTGAAATTATGTTTCCGTGTATATTCAACACTCGAAATACGTAAATGGTCAAGCTGATATTAGAAATTGCATTCCCTTGCCGTGTCACACTGCGCTACAACAGATTATTGTCTTTCTCTCTTGCTCTCCCTGTCTCTTCCTCTTCCACCCTCCAGTCTTCCCCGTAAATCTAACCGAAAGTGAGAATGGCTAATCGAGAGCGCTGTTTCGGCCGCGGCGTAGATCAGAGGAGGCGAGAGGAGGGATCTGGGCCAGCGAAGCGTGGGTGTTACCTTGTGCAAGGGCACGGAGGAGGCGCGGGGAGGATGATCTCCGTGGCACCGAATGCTTGCTGGCTCACAGGGCGCGTCTTTTGAGGTCATTGTGCGGGCCGGGTGCCTGGCTGGTGATAGGCCACGCTGCTGATTGGGATTCGAGGCAGCGCTACGAGGCCTAGCTTCTTTGGGGGTCGATGCGCGCTTAGAAAAAAAAAAAAAAGAGAATGAATAATTTCACAACGCAAGAGATGTCACTGACACGCTTCCAGATGATTTAAACAGAAAGCGTCAGTTACATATTTTGGAATGTGACTTCGTCCATTCTCATTCAAACATTTTCCAACATTTCTACATATCTTCTTTTCCACACTTTCGATGCGTTAAATGGGAGATTCCGGTTCGGCATGTATAGGGTGAGGGAGACACTTGGAAGGAACGGGGGAGGAGGGGGAGGGGGAGTGGAACGCAAGCGATGTAGGCCTACGTGGCGTCCTTGCGCTGTGTGCCAAAGGTCCTCGTCGTCAGTGTTTTGTTTTGACTGCGACTGAAAGAGTAAGAGGGAGGAGGGAGGGAGAGGACTGGGTAGAGAGAGATGGGGGAGCGGGGAAGAATGGGAAGGAAGATTAGGGGAAAGGGAGAGGGAGAGGAAGAGCGAACCCTCCCTCCTTCCCTCCATCCTTTCCTTCTTCCCTCCTTTCCTCCTTCCCTCTTTCCCTCTTTCCCTTTTTCCCTCCCTTCCCCCGCCTCTCTCTCTCTCTCTCTCTCTCTCTCTCTCTCTCTCTCTCTCTCTCTCTCCTCTCTCTCTCTCTCTCTCTCTCTCTCTCTCTCTCTCTCTCTCTGTTAGAAAAAAAAAAAAACGTTTTCTCCCCTCAAGTTCCCCTTCGCTTCCCTCCCTCCACCGGTTTCTTTTCAACCGCAGCACTTAAAAGAAGAAAAGTGAGAGAAAAAAGCTACTTATTGTTTCGATGTATATTTCGTCACAGACTTCATATCTCTCTTCTGTGGAATCTACCCTCTCAGCGTCTCCCCTCTTTCCACTCCGCTTCCTTTCATGTTTCCCCTTTTCTCCCCTCTTTTGCACTTCCCTTTTCTTCGCTCTCTTTTTTTCTTTCTACTTATCACATGCCCTTGATTTCTCTGTCTCTTGTCTATCTATTAATGCCTGTCTGTCTGTCTGGTTATCTATCTGTTTGTCTGTCTGCCTGTCTGTCTATCTGTCTGTCTGTCTGTCTGTCTGTCTATCTGTCTGTCTGTCTGTCTGTCTGTCTGTCTGTCTTTCTGTCTGTCTCTCTTTCCCCCCTTATCCTTCATGAAGATCCTCCTCCCTTCTTCCTCAGTTTCCCCTCTCTTCTCCCTCCTGTTTATTTCTACCCATCTCCCCTCTCTTTCCCACTTCTACTAAACTAATTCCCCTTCTCTTTCTTTCTCTCTCTCACTCTCCTCCCTCCCCTCTCCTTCCACTCCCAGCTCCCCCTTTTCTCTTCCATCAGGTTATTGTTCTCGGCAGGAGTGAAAGTAGCGCTTTCACCTGTCGTCGCGCTGGTCACCCTCGACAAGCAGAGTCGGCGTCCGCACACTCCCCTGTTGCGCGTTGAGGTCCCACTCCGGCCAGCAGCTCGTGTTCGGGGAATGTTTGGCTTTAGTTTTTTTCCGTCTCTTTTCTGGCATACTTTCTTGGGTCTTTTTTTTTTTATATTCGTTGGTTTCATTATTTTGTTTTCTTGTTTTATTCCTTCTGATAACTGTATGATTTTGTTTTTGAGATATGTCCGCTGTTTTTTTTTCTTTTCTTTTTACCTTGATTTTAGCTTTCAGTTTTTATTTTTCTTCCTGGTTTTCTTTCCTTTACTTTTCTTTTGTGCAATTTTCATCTTGGTGTATTTGTACATTTTCAATCTTTCTTGACTCGTGTGAATGTGCTTTTGTTTCTCGTTTCGCATTTTGTTTGCTCAATTTTTATTTCCTCATTTTCTCTCTATCCCCTTTCCTCTCTTCCTCCAACCATCCTTGCTCCCTCTGTCCATTCCTCCCTGAAATCCTCAGTCCCTCAGTCACTCCCTTCCCACCAACCTCGGTCCCTGTAATCATCCCGTCCCTTCTCCCACCCTCCCTCTCCCTTCCCTTCATTCTCAGTCCCTCTCTCCTTTTCTCACTTCCCCATCTCTCTCAAATCTTGTCATCCTCGCTCCTCCCTCGCTCTTCCCTCCTTCTCTCCCTTCCGCCTCCCGCCCTCCCGTCCCTCACATCTCAATCCCTCCTCACTCCCCCCTCTCTCCCTTCCCACGTTCCTTACTCCCTTCCACACTGTCATCCTCAATCCGTCATCACCCCTCCTTTATTCCCTTCCCTTACCTTGCCTTCCCTTCCCTTCCCTTCCCTTCCCTTCCCTTCCCTTCCCTCCCCTTCCCTTCTCTTTTCACGTTCCTTATTCCCTTCCAACTTAAATCAATCCCTCAGCGCTCCTCTCTTCTTCTCTTCCCTTCCCATCTCTTCTCACGTCCCTTATTCTCCCCATTCGTAACTCCCTCCCTCTATTCTTCTATTCTCTCTTTATCACATCTACTACTTGTTTCAAAACCACTCCACATAAAGCCATGAGCTCATGGCCAAGGCACGCCTCTTAGCAAACACAGACGGTCTCGTAACATCTTCAGGAAACGACATTAAAAAAAAAAACGTGGCATTTCGGCGAAGTGAGTAATGAGGTTACTCTTTTCCATTCCCCTGTTTGATTATTGATGGAGAGTAACCCACTTTGATTTTTTTTTTGTTTGTCTTTGAATGTCTCGGGGTAATTCGGGTTAGACGCCGGAAATAATCGATCGTGTTTGCGTTTCCGATTGGTCGGTTTCAGAAAGGTCACGTGGTCAGCGAGTAAGGGAAAAGCACTCTTTATGGAGGGTACGAAGAAGAGGGACTAAGGGAGGGGGAAGGAGGTGTAGTAGGGGGGGTGGAGGAGGGGGTGGAGGAGGGGGTGGAGGAGGGGGAGGAGGAGGGGTGGAGGAGGGGGAGGAGGAGGGGGAGGAGGAGGGGGGAGGAGGAGGAGGGGGGAGGAGGAGGGGGGAGGAGGAGGGGGAGGAGGAGGAGGGGGTGGAGGAGGAGGAGGAGGAGGAGGGGGAGGAGGAGGAGGGGGTGGAGGAGGAGGAGGAGGAGGAGGGGGTGGAGGAGGAGGAGGAGGAGGAGGAGGAGGAGGAGGAGGAGGAGGAGGAGGAGGAGGAGGAGGAGGAGGAGGAGGAGGAGGAGGAGGAGGAGCAGCAGCAGCAGCAGCAGCAGCAGGAGTGAGGGGAAAGGAAAGAAGAAAAAGAAAGGAAGGAAAGGAAGGGAAAGCGAGAGATGGAGGGTGGGGGTTAAGATGAAGTTGAAGGCATGGAAGGAAGAAAGGATGAAAGAGAGAAGAATTAGAGAAAGACGATAGAGCGAGGGAGGAGGAAGGGAGGGATAGAGGTAGAGAGGGAGGGCGAGGAGGTAGAAAATGAGAGAAGAAGGTGGAGGAGGAGAAGGAGGAAGAGGGAGAGACTGACCGACCTGTTAACATGAATACGGTTTCGGGATTAAATGTATTTATGTAAAAATATAACATTAGAAACTAATCAAGATACCTTAATTAAGTATAATTAGCTAATTGAGGTAAGAAAAGTTTGCATTCATTACCTTTTGGTTATTCCGTTTTTTTCAGAAAAAAGTTTCCTAATGCATTAAAACTTTGAAGATATTGATTTTTAAAATCTTATTTATTTTTTGTCTTTTACAGGTAAGATTCGACGCTGAGTTAACTGTGAGTGTGAATTCTGCTATCTGAGTATATTTATATTAACTTTAAAGGCATGTTTACACATTTGTGGATACATACACAAACATATACTCATGCGCATGTTGATATAAAATTATACTTACATATACTTACTTACACGTACAGGACATCTATCTATCAGTCTTTTTGTTTTCCTTCCTGTCTTATCGTACAAGTTATCAGAAAAAAACTATAGTAAAACTCGAGAAATTTCTCTTCAGAAGGATTATTTTCACCGTTTTGAGAAATGACACATTCCATTGTTTAGAAAGCAACAAAAACATAAAACAAATGACTAGTATTGCTAGTTTATTACTATCACAAGCGCTTTCGTAATCTCCCCCCCCCCCTAAAACAGGTCAGGTCAGCCAAGTCAGTTCAACTAAACGTCAAAATCCGGTAAAAATTTATCTTCGAAACTATAATCAGTCAAGGTGTGTTTACGAAGCCACGGCGCCTTTGATAATGTTCTTCCCTTTCTTCATCTTCATCTTTGGAATTTAAAAGACAGAAAGACACGCGTTCCCACCACGAGCGACATCAAGAGTTAAGGAGTATATGTCTGTCACGACGAGGGTGTAAGTTTTCTGTAGCAGCTTGATGTATATCGTTTTCTTCCTATTCCGTTTTCTGTAAGTGTTTTTGCTTGATCATGGGACTGTTAGGGCTCCGGGCTGACTCCGCGCGTTCGCTGTGCGGCTCGTGCGGGTTTTGAGGAAGGGGGTTTGTTAACGTAGCCTTTTGTTGTTGTGGGTTTTTGTTTTGTGGGTAAAATATTGTTTTGGGAACTAGTGGGTAATAATAATAATAATAATAATAATAATAATAATGATAATAATAATAATAAAAATAATAATGATAATAGTAATTATAGTAATAGTAATAACAACAACAACAATAATAATAATAATAATAATAATGATAATAATAATAATAATAATAATAATAATGATAGTAATAATAATGATAACAGTAATAATAATAATAATAATAATAATAATAATAATAATAATGTTTATATTAATGATAAGGTTAATGATAATAATAATCATTGTAATGATAATAACAAATTATAATAATAGTAGTAATGATGATCATTATCATCATCATCATCTCATCTCATCTCATCTCATCTCATCATATTATCATCATCATCATCATCATCATCATCATTATCATTATCATTATCATTATCAT
>NC_061856.1:28177959-28179374 GCF_019202785.1 Penaeus chinensis
GACAAAGAAAGAGAAGAGAAAAGAAAGAGAGACAAAGAAAAAAATAAGAAAGCAAGACAGATAAAAAAGAAAAGAAAGACGCAAAAAGTGAAAAGAGAAAGACGCAAAAAGAGAAAAGAGAAAGACATAGAAAGAGAAGAGAGAAAGACACAGAAAGAGAAGAGAGAAAGACACAGAAAAAAAGAAAGACACAGAAAGAGGAGAGAGAAAGAGAAGAGAGAAAGACAGAGAGAGAGAAGAGAGAAAGACAGAGAGAGAAGAGAGAAAGACGCGGAAAGAGAAGATAGAAAGACACAGAAAGAGAAGAGAGAAAGACACAGAAAGAGAAGAGAGAAAGACACAGAAAGAGAAGAGAGAAAGACAGAGAGAGAAGAGAGAGAGACGCGGAAAGAGGAGAGAGAAAAACACAGAAAGAGAAGAGAGACAGAGACAGAAAGAGAAAAGAAACAGACACACTAAAAATAAAATAAATAGAATAAAAAACGACACAACGAGACGCTAGGAAACCCACCCAACAGTTAGGCAAACAGCTCAGAATATTTTTTTTTTCTTTTTTTTAGTAATTCCAAACCAAGCCTTCCTATTGAAAAAAATAAGCAATTGTTGGCTTTAAAGAATATATATATGTGTGTGTGTGTATGTATTTCAGGACCGATCAGTGGCGAAGGAAAATGGCTGTAATCATTGGCTCAGAGGGAGTGGCTTTAGTGCAAAAGTGCGTCATATTGGGACAAGAATAAGTGCAAAGGAGACACGAGTCACTTTTCTTTTGAGGGTGAGGGAGGGAGGGAAAGAGAGAGAGAGAGAGGAAGAGAGGAAGAGAGAGAGAGAGAGGGGGGGGAGGGAGGGAGGGAGAGAGAGAGAGAGAGAGAGAGAGAGAGAGAGAGAGAGAGAGAGAGAGAGAGAGAGAGAGAGAGAGAGAGAGAGATGAGGAGAGAGAGAGAGAGAGAGAGAGGAGAGAAAAAGAGAGGAAAGAGAGAGAAAGACTTGGAGATTTTGAGAAGAGAGAGAGAGATGAGATGAGACGAGAGAGAGAGAGAGAGGAGAGGGGGAGGGAGGGAGGGTGGGAGGGAGGGAGGGAGGGACGGGAAGGGAGGGAGAGAGAGGAAAAAAGAGAGAGAGAGAGAGAGAGAGAGAGGTAGAGAGAGAGAGAGAGAGAGAGAGAGTGATGAGGAGAGAGAGAGAGAGAGAGAGAGTATGAGGAGAGAGAAGGGGGAGAGAGAGACGAGAGGGAGAGGGAGACGAGAGCGAGAGAAGAGAGAGAGAGGGGGGGGGTGAAGAGAGAGAAAGCGAGGGGGGGGGGGGGGCAGACAGGACAGACAGACAGACAGAGCAAACAGCAGATAGGTGAGAGAGAAAGGAGGGGGGGGAGGGGGGGGCGTTTGAGTGGACGATGAGAGAAAGAGAAACGATGA
>NC_061856.1:28184474-28189474 GCF_019202785.1 Penaeus chinensis
TTTTATCTTGAAGAAAACAATCAGCTTGTACAACATGAACACAGATGTCTATGAAAACAAAGGCTAGCATTTTAGGACTCTGTAACAAAATTACTATAATTCTACTCAAGCATACAATGAAATATGTGTGCTTATAGAAATGTTGTCAATAGGGTGTGTATACAGAAATACATATAACACGGTTACTAAATACGCTTCTATGAAATCGTTTTCAGCAAGAAAATTCCGTTTAATTTAGAAACGAGATCCGGATGACTTGACGTCCGTACACCAAGGCCTCGTCTCACCTGGCGCTGTAGGGGGCGTCGCTCTGTCATCCGGGAAACGAGGGGCTGAACTTTGACATATCGGGCATTAGGGGATTTGTATCAGATTTGGCACCGGTCTTCACAAAGCAAGATGCTCGCTAGAGACGAAGGGAACGGAACAGGAAGTGTTGAGATGCAGGAGGACACGTGTATTGGCTGGAATACGATGCGTGGGATTATTTTTTAAGCTTTTAGATGTGTTGATATTTCTCAGAACGTTGCAAATAGCTTTATAGTAGTATCAGTTCCTTTCGGATATACGTTAATTTTAGGCAGTGGTACTTGTGTCGTTTTAACCTGTACTACCACGACTAACGATGCCTCTTACAAGCTCCGACACTCGCTATGTAATTATGGCACCTATGGCAACTATGTGGACTATAACTCACCTTTCACCCGGGGAGAGGAGAAAAAATATGAGACTTGTTTAATACGGAAGGGCCTCTGAACCACTAGAGAAACTGCCGATATCATTGAACTTCCTAACCTCGGGGGAAGTTGAGGAGAGGAGGTGGTCCTAACTTATAGGAAATTTATAGGCCTCACGCCACCCTATCTGGCTGGCGGTTGGTTGTTGTGGTAGATGGCGCTGTTATCGACTTCGAACGCAAGAGCGAAGGGAAATGGGAGCAAGCATTGGCATCTATTTATGTTGAGTGAATATAACTTCAAATAGCAAGTTGTGCGATGTGTTTTTTTTTTGTTTTTTTTTTTAGATTTATTACGGTGGCAAATTGATGTTTAGCAGCCTGGTATCAGAAGGTAAAATTCTGATCTTGTTGGAACTGTTTGACGAGAGGATTGTGGCAGCCTATACTTGCAGCTAATCACACATTCTTGGGGCGGTGTAGGGGGTGGTGAGGGAGAGGGGGAAGGGGGGGGGGGAGGATGGGAGGGAGGGAACGGAGGGGAAAGGGGGAGAGTATGGAGGGAGAGGAGGAGGAGGGGAATCGTGAGATGATTATTCTATGTGTACATATATTTTTTTCAGTTCTTGTTTACCCTATTTTCTTTCTCAATTATCGAAGAAAATGTTAAATCATAACTCTCCATCCATGCACTTTTAGAGAGAGAAAAGCCTTCACTTTCCTCCTCCCCATACTCCATTAGGCTTATTCATCCTTCTGGGAAAAAAACTATGGTCCGAATTTTCGAGCGATGGGGATGTGCGGGAGCGCGCGCGCGGTGAGTGGCAGTGGTGCGGCGGCGGCGTCGGCGGCGGCGGTGGTGGTGTTTCCCCGCCTTCCCCTCTACTCCCCCTCCCCCGCCTCACTCCGAACCCTCTCCCTCTACCCGACCCCGACCCTCCCCATCCCCACCCTCTCCCGCCACTCCCCTTCCCCCCACAGACAAACACACACCCCCGACGAAGGTGTCAGTGACCTCTTGGGCGGTCTTACCCCGACGCAAAAAAGGGGAGAGAGGGAGAGGGAGAGAGTGGGTTAGAGGGAGGCCTCAGCATCCCCCTTGCTTTGCTCTTTCCCAGGCTTTTCTGCCTTTCATTTTCCTTTTCCCTCACCCCTTTCCATTATCCCCCCCTTTTCCCTCCCCTCTTTTTTCTCTCTCTTTTCCCCTTGCTGAACTCTTCATTGGCCCCTCTATCACCTCCTCGTCTCCCTTGCCCTGTCTCCTGTTCTGCCTCACCCCCTTATCCAACTCTCTCCTCCTCCTTATCCCCCTCTCCCCTCTTTGTCTCCCTTTCTCACCACTTTCTCCGTTTCTCCCCAACTTCCTTGTTCTTTTGCCTTCTTATCCTCCTTTCTCCTTCCTCTTCACTCAGCCCTCTTCCTCCTCTTTCCCCCTTTAAGTTTAACTTCTTCCTTCTCACCCCTAATCCTCATCTCTCCCCCTTTCTCATCCCTTTCCCCTATATCTCCCCTCTTCTCCTTCCTCACCCAGTATTCCCATCCCTCCCGTTTCCTCGCCCCTCTTTCTTCCCTCTCCCCTTTCTTTATTCTCTTCTCCTCTTCATCTCTTATCCTTAGCGCTTCCTTTTAACTATCCCCTTTCCCCTTCCATCCCCCCTTTCTCCCTCTTTTCTCCCCCCCTTCCTTTCCCTTTCTCCCTCCTTTCTCTCCCCACCCTCTCCCCTTCCTTTCCCTTTCTCCCTCCTTTCTCTCTCCACCCTCTCCCCTTCCTTTCCCTCTCTCCCTCTTTTATCTCCCCACCCTCTCCCCTTCCTTTCCCTTTCTCCCTCCTTTCTCTCCCCACCCTCTCCCCTTCCTTTCCCTTTCTCCCTGCTTTCTCTCCCCACCCTCTCCCCTTCCTTTCCCTTTCTCCCTCCTTTCTCTCTCCACCCTCTCCCCTTCCTTTCCCTCTCTCCCTCTTTTATCTCCCCACCCTCTCCCCTTTCTTTCCCTTTCTCCCTCCTTTCTCTCCCCACCCTCTCCCCTTCCTTTCCCTTTCCCCTTCCATAACGTTCAACATTCCTGTTTTCAAGAAGAATCGAGTCACAATTTTTATTTATTTTTTTCTTTGCTCTTTTTTCCATTTGGTATTTTGTAATGCAGTTATGTGTAACGGGAAGTGTGTCTTCGCTTTTTATGTTTTTTTCGCCTTTTTGGGGAAGCTGTGCAGGAAGAAGAAAGTGAGAAACGAATGAAAAGAAAGAGGAAGAAGGAGAATATGTGGATGATAGCGATGATAACAGTAATGATGATTATAATCATGGCATTGATGATAATTATAATGAGGATGATGAAAATGATACATATTATTAAAATAGTCGTAGAACTATGATAATTTACGATAGCAATAAAGATAACGATGCTAATGATACTACTACTACTAGTAGTAATGATAATGCTGTAATAATAATGATAGTGATAGTGATAATGATAATAATGATAATTATAATACTAATAGTAACAACAATAGTTATAAATTTGATGATAAATATAATTATGGTAATGATGATGACTAATGGTATTGATAATAATACCTATGAAATTATCATAATAATGATAAAGAAAATAAGGATAACAACAGTAATGATATTGATAATGGTGATAATAGATACAATGCTGCTGGCAATAATAATAATAATAATAATAATAATAATGATGATAATAATAACAATGATAATAATAATAATAATAATGATAATGATAACAACAACAACAACAACAACAACAACAACAACAACAACAACAACAACAATAATAATAATGAAATTAAATAACAAAAATGACCTTTCACCTATACATGTAGGTTACATATACACAAAAATATAGTTACTTATGCACTTATACTCGCATACAAAAACAAACATATTCTCTCTCTCTCTCTCTCTCTCTCTCTCTCTCTCTCTCTCTCTCTCTCTCTCTCTCTCTCTCTCTCTCTCACGCACGCACGCCCCCCCCCCCCCCCCACACACACACAGGGTCACAGGGTTCACATTATTTGTTCACCATTCCTTTTTCTCCTTTCTCACCTAAAGCAAAGGAATTTCTTATATAGAGTAAAGGGGATATAAAATGAATCTTCCGGACTGTTTTCTTTTCCCTCGTGAAGTTAATTTACCTGGTAATATTCAAGGTAGGAGGTAGGGGGCATGACTAACACAGGGCCTGGAGACAATGGAGGAGAGATTGGTAGTAGGAGAGAGAGGGAATGCGTTCGTAGATACGGTGGGCGTGTGTGTGTGAGAGAGGAGAGGAGAGGGAGAGGTAGAGGTAGAGGGGGGGATAAGAAGAAAATTAGAGTATGTATGAAGGGCGAGGGACAAGTGGATCGTGCTTGGGTGGAGGGCAAGGGACAAGTGGAGCAGGCTTGGGTAGAGGGCGAGGGATAAGTGGAGCGGACTCGGGTGGAGGGCTCAGGAAGGACGCGGCGCCTCGGCTGCTCCTCGGCTGCGCTTCGTCTGCGTCGGACGCGACCTGGAAAGCCGGAGAGCTTTTCCCAGAACACAAGATGAACCGGAAGTTAGGCGATGCCACGAAACTGTGGCGACAGACGGCCGACCTCCTTAAGATAATGTCACTCTTGCAATGGAATAATGAGGCGGGCCAAGTGTGCGTGCGGGTGTGTGTGTGCCTGTCCCTTGCGGTTTTGCTGATGTACGTACACACACCGATCGCTTAGGCTTACAGACATTTATTCAAATTCACATAGACTTTCAAGCTCTCCCACTCACACTCACATTCGTATATGTATTTAAAAGCTCACTCGCAGTTATATTCACATTCTCTGTCATATTCACCTCCACACTCACGTTCCTATACTCACATTCACCCTCACATTCCCTCACACTAACACACACATACACATTCGTTGGGTACATCCCCGGCAGCCAGACTCACGTGAGGTCACAGAGGACGAACGCGCTTCCCGGACCCCGTCTTTAGGATGGCCCTCCCTTCCCCTCTTCCCCCTTACTCCCCTCTTGCGTCTGCTCTCCCCTCCCTGCCCACTACTCCCTCCCCTCTCCCCTCTCCCTTCTCTGTCCTTTAATCCCCCTCTCCCCTATTCCTTCTGCCCTCTCCCTTCTCTGTTCTTTCCTCTCCCCCTCTCTGTCCTCTCCAATCTTTTCTTTCCCTAATTCCTTCTTATCTTTTCCCATCTTTTCTCCTCTCTGGTCTACACCCCCCTCTCTCTCTCTCTCCCTCCCTCTCTCTCTCTCTCTCTCTCTCTCTTTCTCTCTCTCTCTCTCTCTCTCTCTCTCTCTCTCTCTCTCTCTCTCTCTCTCTCTCT
>NC_061856.1:28199474-28204474 GCF_019202785.1 Penaeus chinensis
GAGAGGAGAGGAGAGGAGAGGAGAGGAGAGGAGAGGAGAGGAGAGGAGAGGAGAGGAGAGGAGAGGAGAGGAGAGGAGAGGAGGAGAAAGAAGAATATAATAATAATAAAGATGGTAATAATAATAATAATGGTAATACTAATAGTAATAATAATAATGGTAATGATAATAAAAATAATAATATAATAAGGATAATGATAGTAATAATGATATTAATAATATAATAATACTAATAATAATACAATAATGATAATATGATAATGATGTAATAATGATAATGATAGCGATAATGATAATATAATAATAATGATAATATAATAATAATGATAACGATAATAATAATAATAATAATTATTCTTATAATAATAATGATAGTAATAATAATAATAATAATAATAATAATAATAATAATAATAATAATAATAATAATAATAATGATGAAATAATGATAATGATAATGATAGTGATAATAATAATAATGGTAACAATAATAATGATAAGAATAAGAAGAACTAGAAGGAGGAGGAGAAGGAGAAGAAGGAGAAGAAGGAGAAGAAGGAGAAGAAGGAGAAGAAGGAGAAGGAGGAGAAGGAGGAGAAGGAGGAAAAGAAGGAAAAGAAGGAAAAGAAGGAAAAGAAGGAAAAGGAGGAAAAGGAGGAAAAGGAGAAGGAGGAGAAGGAGAAGGAGAAGGGGAAGGAGAAGGAGAAGGAGAAGGAGAAGGAGAAGGAGAAGAAGAAGGAAAAGAAGAAGAAGAAGAAGAAGAAGAAGAAGAAGAAGAAGAAGAAGAAGAAGAAGAAGAAGAAGAAGAAGAAGAAGATGAAGAAGAAAAAAAGAAGGAGGAGGGGGAGGAGAAGGAGAAGGGGAGGAAGAAGGAGAAGGAAAAAGAGAAGAAGAAGAAGAAAAGGAAGAATCTCCAGGCATAATGATATTTTATGAAATGTGATTGGCTAGGAATTATCGTTGTCGTTGGATAAAACTGCTTTAGGGTGTGAGTGTCAGAAACTGGGGACTTGGAGAGGGGGAGGTTAAGGAAAAGAGTAAGGAGAGAGAGGTCTGTAGATGGAAGAGGAAGAGCCGAAGAGAGAGAAGGAGGTTTTATAACGAGGGAAATATTTGGGAGAGGGAGTGGGGGGGGGGGGCTGCGGGGAGCGACAGGGAGAGAAAAGATTGTGAATAGACGTGGATGGGTAGATTGTAGAGAAAGGGAAAGAAGGGGGAATAGGAGGATTGGTGAGAGGGGATGGAGGGGAGAGATTAGAGATAAGGGGATATGGAGAGAGGTGGATATTAGAGTGAGGGGAAGGGAGAGAGGCGAGAGAGAAGGAAAGGTAAGGGAGAAAGGGGAGATGGGAATAAGAGGAGTTACAGAGGGAAGGGAATGAGAGATGGAGGGGCAGAGAAGGAAGTATGAAATGTGGAATAATGATATTCTTTATGCTCATGGTTAGAATACAAATTACAACCAAAGTAGTTTGTTGGTCAAATCAGAAGGGAGACGGAGGGAGGATCCGAGAAAGATTGTGACTGGAAAAAAAATTAAATATGATTAATACGACTTTGAAAGATTAAAAGAGAAAAAGTAAAGTACAGTAATAAAGAGGGAGAAACAGAGGGAGAAACAATATTTAGAAAACGCACCATGATGTAAGAGACACACCCAAGAGAGGACACAGAGAAACGAAAGATCAGGAGAGGGTGGGGGGGGGGGGGGTATACGCGAGATGCAAGCAGAATAGAAAGGGAGAAAAGGAAAGGGGATCGAGTGATTTTTTTTCCACAGTAATGACACATGAAAAGGCAAGTTGAAAAGATGTCACCTACTAAGAGGAGATCGGCAAGGGTTGTATGGGCGGTGACAGACAGAGTGCATGAAGGGGGCTGGCGAAGGGAGGAGAGCGAAGGGAGCGTAGGTAAAGGTAGTTGGTTTTTGATGTATGGGGTGGAAGTGAAAGAGAGGGGCGAAGGGAAGGGAAAGGCGGAGGGACGGAGGCACTGAAAAACGGAGAAGCAGAGAGGCATAGAGACGGAGATAGGTAGATAGGTAGATAGATAGATGGATACATAGATATATAGATACATAGGGTTAGAGATAGATAGATAGATAGAGATAGAGAGAGAGAGAGAGAGAGAGAGAGAGAGAGAGAGAGAGAGAGAGAGAGAGAGAGAGAGAGAGAGAGAGAGAGAGAGAGAGAGAGGGGGGGGGACGGTAAATAGGCGGACAGAGGCAAACAAACAAACAAGCAAACAGACACAAATAAAGAACACATGAATGAAGTGATTGAAAACGCAAAGAAAGGGTTGAAATGAATAGAAGCGAAGCAGAGAAAAGGCGACGTAGGGAAAGCAGGAAAACAGGAACAGCTGTTTAGATCTAAGACAGGATTAGAAAAAAGCAGCTTACCGATCCCGTCTTTCAATGGAGTGGAGTGAAGGGTTCGCCCGTGATTAATGGGGATGGCTAAGAGGTACTTTGGATGGAAAGCGAAGAACGGAAAACCATTTGCAACGAGTTTCTGTGATGCAAGCGTTTTTTCCAGTGGGGAAAACATGGGTAAGAAATTGATAATGGTGCCTGATAGAGAGTTGTGATTGATGTTGCCTGGATCTGGCGATAGAGCGACAGACCAGGACTGGACTCTTACGGTGATGAATGGCACTTAGAAGAACGCTATAGTTTGGGATGGGTGAACGCTCGGGAATCTTCTCTAGGCGCTCTCTAGATCTGTCGTTTTCATTCACGTTCCCGTTTTCATTTTTCATCCCGTTTTCATTTCGCGTACCGCCGGAGGGTTTTATGACCTGTGCATGACTGTGGTGTACTTTCACAATATGGTTATTTTTTTTTATTTTTTTTTTTACACTTTTTGTGCTGTCTTTGTTTCGAAGAGAAATGTTCATTTTGATTTAGTGAGACCGTTCTCAGTTTTTTTTTACGTTTTTATTTGTTTCTTTTTCCTTCGTTTTTTTTTTGTGGTATTTCCTTTAGATTTGCTTTTGTACCGAATAACTCCCCATGTTGGCAGTAAGGTGCGTATTTGGAGAACATCCTTTGTATCCTAATGAGGGCATCTTTGAAACAAAGCCCAATTAGTTCTCACGTTGTGGTCATTAGACACAATAGCGCGGGCAGCTGTACTGTGCTAGTTCTTCAAAGTAGGTGTATCTGTTGGGTACATTAAGATGTACTAGGGATGGGGTAGTAGTAAAGGATAATAAGTGCATATGCAAGTTATCAGGAGTCGGGGACGTGCAGGTGTGGCGAACGAGGGCATGCAGGACGGCGACGAGTGCGCGCAGGTGGAGCGCATCAGGCACCGAAGTGTACTGGCGGGGGTATGCAGGGCGTTGCGAGGCGCTTCGGTGCGAAAGCGGAGGGCGGAGGCATGCACGGGAAGGAAGCGTGATGAAATGCATGAGACTACAGGTGTGATGAGTGGGATCTGTGCAGCTGTGGTTCGTTCGAGGTTACAGGTGCATGGCGAGAGTGTGCGCAGGTGTGGAAGACGAAGAAGGAGGAAAGAGGAAGGAAGGCACGAGACAGCGCGAGAGAAGCTAATGATCGAACGGAGGAGTCAAGTTTTCAGGCACTGGCGTTGGTAACCCTGCATGTCGACAGTAGGTGTGACGTCAATCTACTGACGTCATAAGATGGTGTCTCGGAGCTAACTTGTGCTCGACACTTCTCTGGGAGATTTACCATTTCTGAATTAGAGCGCTATTGATTAACATTCATATTTTAGTTTCTTGGGGTTTACGAAACATGCGCAGTCCAGGATTTTTTTATTCTTTTATTTTAGCTTCGCCCTTTCACGATTTCACGTACTGTGGAACCCTTGTTGTTGGTTTCTGGATTGTTCTCGGCCTTCCCTGTACCTTCCTGGTGACCTCTGACCTTAGCTTGAATTCCACTCGTTATTCATTTAGGTAAAAAGACCAGTGATGCTGCAATACTCTTTACTCGTGAATGTAAACTGATGATCCCTTCAGAAATGTGTCTGTTTGCAGTAATATAATAAAATATCTGTTATCCTACCATTTCTATAATTATAATATAGGTAAATGCATTTCATAAGCAATATGTTATTGATAAATTGTTTTTCTAGCCTAGAATGGCAAACAGACACGAGTCTCGAAATATAAACAGCAATGTAGCGTGTAAATCAGCGGTATCACTGAGAGCATAACTTCCGAAATTCGGGCAAATGAAGGCCACGCTGAAGATAAACGAGTCTGGGATGTTGTTTATAAGAGAAAATGTGAAGAAAACGGGAAGGTGGAAGGCGTCTGGAAAGTGGAAAGAGATTTTTCGGATAAAGTCTCAACTCTACGGGTTGAATTTGCCATGTTTCGTTGTTGTGAGCTTTCTCTGGCTGCCCTCTGTTTGCATTTGTTTGTTTTATTGTTTTTTGTTTTGTTGAATATGTTTATAACTTTTGTGTGTTTTATTTTTGTATATTTTACTGTTGCCAACTATGCTACTCCTTTTCTTCCTTGGTTTTCTTCCTCTTCTAGCACTTACTCCTCCTCTTCCTCTTCTTCTTTTTCTTCTTCTTCTTCTTCGTCTCCTTCTTCTTACTTCTTCTTCTTCTTCTTCTTCTTCTTATTATTATTATTATTATTATTATTATTATTGTTATTACTATTACTATTATTATTACTTATTATTATTATTATTATTATTATTATTATTATTATTATTATTATTGTTATTACTATTACTATTATTATTATTGTTACCATTAGTAGTGTATGTTATTATTATTATTATTATCATTATTATTATTATTATTATTATTATTATTATCATCAATATTATTATTATTATTATGAACATTATTGTTATTTTTGTCAATGTTATTGTTATTATTATTATTTTTATTATTACTATTATCATTATTATTATTATTATTATATAATAATGATAGTAATAATAATAATAATAATAATAATAATAATAATAATGATAATAATAATAATGATAATAATAATAATAATGATAA
>NC_061856.1:28209474-28214474 GCF_019202785.1 Penaeus chinensis
ACCTTCCTTATTCCATTCTCCTTCAACATTACCAATTGCTCTTCAATCTCCCCTTCTTCTTCTTCTTCTTCTTCTTCTTCTTCTTCTTCTTCTTCTTCTTCTTCTTCTTCTTCTTCTTCTTCTTCTTCTTCTTCTTCTTCATCTTCTTCATCTTCTTCTTCATCTTCTTCTTCTTCATCTTCCTCTCCTCCTCCTCCTCCTCCTCCTCCTCCTCCTCCTCCTCCTCCTTCTCCTCCTCCTCCTCCTCCTCCTCCTCCTCCTCTTCCACTTAGCCATCCTCCTCCTCCACAACTCTGCTCTTCCTCCCAGTGATTTTATGGTAAATCCTCCAAACAACCGTCTCCTCGAACGCCCCCTTATACACGTTAACGGCATATTTATCCTCGTACGTGTCTGCTTGGAAATGCACGCCGCCCCCATGCCACAATAAACAACAACATTCACGCGTGTCAGCTTTCAGCGTGAGCCCGGAAGTTCATCGGCCTCGGCAACCTGTTTCTTAAGATGACAGAGGCGATCGTGTTCACGTTACATATACTGAAGGTCTTATTTATGCGCAGTTGTGTGTCTGTGAAGGGAAGTCGGAAATGGCACTACGCCTGATACTGTGTGCGGGTTGACATTGCAACTTGTTTATTTTTGTATTTGTTTATTCATTTGTTTTTGTTTGGTTTGGTTTCACTGTTTAGAGGGATGGTATCGTTCTGGTTAATTCAGTCCTTTATTTGCTTTCATTTACATAGGAATTGCATTAGACACTCGTTTGCCTCATCCGTATCCCCTGTTGATAGAAGCAAGTGACAGCCCCGCACTTTCCTGCAGTGCAATATTTACTAACAGGAACCTCAGGCCTTTGTGGAGCTCGGGGTTGTTGAACTGAGTAGGAGGCAACG
This sequence comes from Penaeus chinensis, assembly GCF_019202785.1. Lineage (NCBI taxonomy): Eukaryota > Metazoa > Arthropoda > Malacostraca > Decapoda > Penaeidae > Penaeus > Penaeus chinensis. The sequence goes on from NC_061856.1 coordinate 28,210,368, forward strand.
TGGCGGGTCAAAGATTTTGAGAAAAATATTTATTAAGATCGGAAAATGTCATTGATGTGACGCACGGGACACGTCACGAAACATTACCGTCGTGCGAACCTTTCTTGCCTTTTCACACGGAAAGTTTGAGATTATTAAACAGGAGTTATTGTACCTCGGGCGCCGCGCAGGATGTGCAGCCGGGGATGGCGTAATAACTACTGTCACACGCTGGCTATAATGCAGCGGTGACATGCTCTTCTTAGTGAGTCACGCTTTAGCTCGGCGCTCATTGATCTTCGGCTGTGGTGTGTCGTGTGTTTATTCCCTTTCCCTTCTCCCCCCCTTGCCCCCTCCTCCTCCCTCTTCTTCCTCTCTTTACCAGCTGTGCCCATATATGCTTTGTGAGTACCAATGCAATCCCGGAACCCTTTCGAGCCCCCATTGTGCATATGGCAAAGCAACTTCCCTTTTTCCCTCCTTGCCCCTCTCCCCCTCTTTTTCCACGCCTTTGCTGAAGCCATTGCTTTCTGTGTCTCCCCTACTCCTACCCTGTTCCCCCCTAACCTCCGCTCCTGTCCTTATCCCTACCCTCATCCGTATTTTCCTGCCCTTTCTCCTCTGTCCTTGCCTGCGCCGGCGAAGGAACCCGTCGTTTTTATAGAGCAATTTTCTCGAATGGGGAAGAGAGGCCGTCTGTGCGGGTCTTGGGATCTGTAGGTCTCGGTCCAGGTGGGAAACGCGCCCCTTAATCGCCTTCTATCTCCGTTCGGGGCATTCGCGGGGCTTCTCGATGGGGCGTTTGCCGAATTACACTGTCGGGCATGTTCTTTACTGTAGTCATATGGCTGTTAATGAACGCTGTAGGAAGTCAGGAATCTGCGGTAGTATGATTACTTAGTATGTCGTGTGTGTGTGTGTGTGTGTGTGTGTGTGTGTGTGTGTGTGTGTGTGTGTGTGTGTGTGTGTGTGTGTGTGTGTGTGTGTGAGAGAGAGAGAGAGAGAGAGAGAGAGAGAGAGAGAGAGAGAGAGAGAGAGAGAGAGAATGAATTAATGAATGTATGTCTATATGTCTGTATGTAAATATGCATACAGTATGTACGCATTTACGTGTATGTCTACTTAGATTGTATATCACAGCAATATTGTTCATATTTTAAAACAATTTATCATTGTCCTTTATACCTTTCAATAACATCAAACAAATTGATAACCTTGGAGCCACCAGTATCATTGCTATATTACACGCATGTATCATAAATATATGATATCAGTAGACCCCAATCATAGAACGATTAACCTCCCTTTATTCCACACATGTCCTCACAACAGTAAGCGCCAAAACACGCAAATGCTCATACCTGGAGTAAAAATATGCGAAGCACGCTTGAACAGCGAGCACTCCCTCTTGAGAAAATCCGTCGCTGTCCTTTCGTTGTTACAGTTAAGAGGGAGGGGGAGGGGACGGGAGGGTGAGAGGAGGGGGTGAAGGGAGACGGGGAGAGGGAAGGAGGAGGCAAGTCTGGAGGGTGAGGGGGTAGGGAGAGTAGGGGGGGAAGCACCGAGAGGGAGCTGAAGGAAGAGGGGATGGGGGGATACCAGTATACCGTTACAAGCACCGTTACCGCACGGGACTCCACGCCACCGCCGGCCCCCGTTATATGCGTGCTGTTGTTAGTGAGTCTTTCCCGTTACTTGGAAGGAAGCTTGACTTTCTTTCGAGCGGCCCGGAAACTTTGCTTATTTGCGCTTTTATTCTCTAGTGCATTGCTAATTAATATATGTATATATTTATATATATATGTGTATATGTATATATGTATATGTATATATGTATATATATGTATATCGTATGTACATATGTATATATATATGTATATATATATATACATACATATATATATATGTATATATATATATATATATATATATATATATATATATATATATATATATAGATATGTGCATGTGTATTTATAAATACATACATATCTCTCTCTCTATATATGTAAATATATACACACATATATATATATATATATATATATATATATATATATCACGAAAGGGAGAATGAGAAGTATACAACGCACAACTGTTTATTTAATCTCCTTTGATAAGTCGTATTCCAAGGACTATATTTTATTTATATATTGCTTTTACTTACGACTGTCTATATATTAAACGATTATGTAATGGCACGCTGTAAGACTAACTGCCCAAGCTGTATGAAAGTTTTATTTGTTTACATCAGATGTTGAAAATACATTCTTTTGCCTCCAGTGTTAATGACCTCAGTGGATACACTCAAGACCTAAGGCAGATATATTATAAAATGAACTACATATTACACAGTTAGTGCTTTGTTATGGAATGTTGTTGCGTAGTAATGCGACATTATTTCGCAGTATCCTTAAGTAATTATGTGGGATATAGCTTAATAGTATGAATGACGCAACACACATGCGCAGTAATAACTCACTTTTCTTCTGTAATGGAAGAGAAAGCATATGATGCGGGGGTTAAGAAAGAAAAACAAAAACAAAAAATGAAACATTGTATCACAACTTCAAGTTAAAGCCCTTGCAAAATTATCAACGTAAACAAAAGGGAAAATTAGGCCCCAAGTCATTTATTAGTTGGCCGGGATTCACATTCCCAAAATACCTGATCCACGTGGTTCGCTGGGGGTCATCGTCCGCCTCGCGCTGTTGCCGCGTCTTCCGCCCAGGCCCTGTTGCCGTCGTTTCAGGACAGGCCGGCCGTTGACACCGTCGGGTAAACCACATGTCCTGTGACATGCGCCTTTCCTTTGATATTTGTGTTTCTGCATGTTATTTACTTATAATTAATTTGCTTTTTGGAATCTTTCCTTCGATTAACGACATATAAGGCTCTTTTTGGTTGAATAGATTTAATGCATTCGCGTGAAAGGGGTTGGAAATCGGATTTTGGGATAAGGATTGTTGTGGCTGGCGGGAAGGGGGGGGGGGGGGGGGGGACATACCTGGCGGTTGTACGGCCGACAGCCCGGTCGGAAGGAGGGAAGTGGAGCAGGTGAGGGTTTTAATTCAGGGACAGACGACATCCTTTCTTGATCTCTTTCGTTTTTTTTTTGGACATGCGCATACATTTCGGTTGGGCGTGAAGTGGAAGAGAGAGAAAGAAGTATGTATATATATATGTGTATGTGTGTGTGTGTGTGTGTGTGTGTGTGTGTGTGTGTGTGTGTGTGTGTGTGTATGTGTGTGTGTGTGTGTGTGTGTGAGAAAGAGAGAGAGAGAAAGAGTACTGTATATTTAACGAGATAGAGAGAGAAAGAGAGAGAGAGAAAGAGAGAGAGGGAGAGAGGGAGAGAGGGAGAGAGGGAGAGAGGGAGGGAGGGAGGGAGGGAGGGGGGGAGAGAGGGAGAGAGGGAGAGTGGGAGAGAGGGAGAGAGAGAGAGAGAGAGAGAGAGAGAGAGAGAGAGAGAGAGAGAGAGAGAGAGAGAGAGAGAGAGAGAGAGAGAGAGAGAGGGAGAGAGGGAGAGAGAGAGAGAGAGAGAGAGAGAGAGAGAGAGAGAGAGAGAGAGAGAGAGAGAGAGAGAGAGAGCGAGCGAGCGAGAGACAGAGTAATCGAAAGAGACAAAGAGAGAGTAAAATGAAGAAAAAAAAAAAAACTTCTCCCACCCCCCACGGACGTAGCTCAAGATGATCCCGCAGTGAAATCACCGCTCAATTTCCCACGAAGCGTAAACTGTGTGAGTGAACCAGGCCGCACCGTTGTGTTACCGTTGGCGGCAGGGGCAAGGGGGGAGGGAGAAAGGAGGAGGGGTAAGGAGAGAAGGGAGAGGGGTGGCGGACGGAGGGGTGGGAGGGGGAGCGAGTAGGTGATGTTCCGCTCCCAAGCACCGTTACCTCACGTGAGTCCCGCTGTCGCCTCATGCACACGCTCTTTGTTCCTAACGTCCAGTGACGCGGCCGGAGCCCCTGTCGCCCCTACCTCCCGGTCCTCCCTCTCCCCTCCCTCCCCATTCGGCCTTTACCAAATGCACCTTTACCCCCCCGCCTCCCCTTCCTCCCCTCTTACCTTTACCATATGCACCTCTACCCCTCCCCCCTCCTTCTTCCCTACCTTTACCATATGCAC
>NC_061856.1:28219474-28222583 GCF_019202785.1 Penaeus chinensis
ATAAATTAATTTATAAAAAAAATTTTTAAAAATTAAAAAATAAAAGTAAAGATAAAAAATAAAAAATAATAATAATAACGGGGGGAATAATAAAAATAAGAATAAAATAAGAAGGGAAAAAATTAAGAAGGAAATAATAATAATAAAAATTTAAAAATTTAATAAAAAATTTTTAAATTAAGAAGGAAATAAAAATAATAATAATAAAAAAATTAATAATAATAATTTTTAATAAAAAATAATAAAAAAGATAATAAAATGTTTGGTGATAATGTTTAAATAATAAAAAGGGAGGGAAGAAAAAAAGGAGGAGGGGGGAGGAAAAGGGAGGGGGAAGGGTGGGGGATATTAGGGGTATGAATTAAAAAAGGGGGAAAGAAGGATGAGGAAAGGGAAAAAAGGGAGGGGAAGGGGGGGCCTGCGGGGGCCCTTACGTAAGCTTTGCGCGGTGGGGGGTCGCTGCGTCCCCCCGGCCCTGGCTCCCCCCCCCGCCCCAGGTCCCCCACCCCGGCCCGGCATTTTTCCCCTGCGAGTTGAAGGGCCCCGCACAACATTTTCCCCGGTTTTTGCAAAACCCTCGTTTCGGGGGCTCTTTTTTTCGTCTTTTTTTTTTTTTTTTGCATTCTCCTTTGAAAGAGAAAGGCTTTTAAAACTGATACCTCGATGTTCAACTCTTGGTCAATGTTTTTTTTTTGGGTTTGAAAACCCTTTTTGGGAGATATTTTTTTCCGTTCTAAAATTTTCGTCTGTGGACTTCGCGAGGTTATTTCTGCGTCAAAAAATGAGGCCCGGCTTTACAACCGCGTTAAGCACAAGAAAAGTTTTTTTACTCGCCGTGAATTATTCGAGGGGGTTGAAGGGGGCCAGGGTGAGGGGGAGGAGGCCCCCGGGGGAACGGGCCATCTGCGCGAGGTCGTCGTGACCCTTGTCCCCGGGGTACATTTGGCACCCCGGGGCCTCGGTGAAACTGCCGTTGGGCACGTCCCCCTGGCGACGGGGGTTGGTAGCGCGCTGGGTATTTTTTCTCTCTCACTTGCTCGCGGAAAATGAAGTGAGGAAAGTGTTATAATGTGATGGCATTCTCCGTTTATGAGGCCGGGGGATCAGAGCTTCTAATAGGCATTGATGGTTCTCTTTATGACTGGATTGAGAAATCATTTCGGGTGCATTTAATATCGGTTGTTTCCCCTTAATATAACCGTTTTTCCCTCTTGGAGTTAAAATTGGGGTTTTTTTGTTTAGTAAAAGGTTTCCCTTGTGTACATAACTTGAATTTTTGATATCTTTTTCCTTTGGGAAATCATTCACTCATCGAGCCTGCAAGAGGTAAAACCCAAAAAACGCACTTTGTTTCCCGGCGGACGGCCCGGACGGGGCACCCGGCCCATCAATCTGTTTTGGGTTTTCCCGTCTTCCGTGGGGCCTGTGTGTGGGGTGTTGCGTCATGCCGTCAAAAAAACGCACTAGTTTTGCCCCGACGTTTAAAAATTTTCATTTTTGCTCCGCCTTGCTTGTTTTCCCTGGGGCCCCATTTTCTTTTTGTTTCCCGCTTGTTTTGTTTTCGGGAGGTCGTTTTTGTCCCCGAGGGGTTGATTTTCGGAGGGGACACCCCCGGAGATGGGGAGTTTAAAGTAACAGTAATGTTGGGCGGTGGCATTTTAAGCGGGACTGACGGGCCCCACCCGGGATTTATTAATACCCTCTTTTTTCCTCTCGCCCGGGGGCCATTTTGGGTGTTCGTTTTAAAGGGTTAAAATGGGGAAATACCCTTTTTTGCATAAATAATGTTTTAAAAGAAATTTGATCAGGGTTTTGGGATTGTTTATTTCGTTACTAAAGATAATCGACCCGAAAGTCTATCGGTATTGTTTATTCATTTAAATGGGACATCCGAGTTTTAAACCGTTTGGGGGGAGGGGGGGAAAGGGGCCCGTGGAGGGGGCCCCGGGGGGGGTGAGAGAAGTGTTCATCAGCCGCTTTGGGAAACGGATTATATACGTTATTTCCGCTTGAGTCAAAGTATGCATTTTAAAGGGGAAGCAGAAAAATGGATGGTGTTTATCAGTCATTTTGTACCTATGTGTGCCTTGGAAAAAGGGGCTGAACCCCAAAAGAAAAAATAAAAGTGTAAAATGGTGCGGCGAGAAGAAATCTTTCCCGTTTTTGAAAATAAAAATAAATTATATTTGGGATGTTCAGGATGCAAAAGCGACCCCGAACCGGTAAAATTGGGGGGGTTATTCTGCCGGGCCCCCCAGAAACCCGGAAAAAAGACTGAAAGGGTAATGGGGGAAACCCTTGTTTGGAGGGGTGTGGGGCCTGGATTTAGTCAGTTCCCCCAAGGGGAACCCGGTAAGGCTGATTGCAGCCGCCGCAGCCTGCACGGCGTTTCCGTTTTAGGGGCGGGGGGACAGATAGAGAAAATAAGGGGGAGTTTGGAGAGAGAATAAGGGGGGGAGGGAAGGGTTTTGGGGAGGGAAAAAGGGAGGGGTTGGGGAGAGGGAGGTGTGGAAGGGAGGGGGAAGGAGGGGAAAGGGGAAGGAAAGAAGAGAGTGGAAGGGGGGGAAGGAAGGGGGGTTGGGGAAAGGGGAGGGGAGGGGGGAAGGGGAGAGAGAGGAAGGGAGAGAGGGAAAGGGGGGGAAGAGAGGGGAAAAGGGAAAAAGGGAAGAGAGAGGAAGGGAAAGGGAGAGAGGGGGAAAGGGGAAAGGGAGAGAGAGGAAAGAGAAAAAGAGAGAAAAAATGGAAAAAGGAGAAAAGAGAGGAAGAGAGAGGGGGGAGAGGGGAAAAGAGAAAAAGGGGGAGGGGAGAGAGAGAAAAAGAGAGAGAGAAAAGAGGGGAGGAGGAGAAGGAGAGGGAGATGAGGGGTGGAGATGGAGAGGAAAAAGAGTGGAGAGGGAGAGAGGGAGTGAGTGAAGAGAAGAGAGGAAAAGAGAAAGGGAGAGAGGAGGGGAGAGATTTTGGAGAGAGAGAGGAGAGAGAGAGAGAAAAGGGGGAGAGAGATGAGAGGGATTTGAGGAGAGAGAGGGGGGAAGAGAGGAAGAGAGAGAGAGGGAGAGTGAGGAGGAGGGAAAAGGAGAGGGTGAAAAGGAGGAGATTGGGGAGAGGGAGA
>NC_061856.1:28222683-28225183 GCF_019202785.1 Penaeus chinensis
TTTGTGTGTGTTTGGGGGGGGGGGGGTATGTGTGTGTGTGTGTGTTGTGTGTGTGTGTGTGTGTGTGTGTGTGTGTGTGTGTGTGTTAAATTCATGATAGACAAATATACAGTTGATCGATCGATCGACAGATAAACATACAGTGTGAGTATGCATATAACAAAACCCTGTTATATTGATAGATAAATAAATCAACCGCGGCTTATTTACACATTCATCTGTATATACACCTTCGTATTTCCAAAAGGCCTAACCTCTCTCTCGGCTTCCTGCTTGTGATCTCGGCTCAGCCTCCGCAGCAGGTGCTCGCGACCCTCGCCTTCTCTTTCCCAACGTGGCTTTTGCAAGCACCTGCAGCAGCATTCACCTGTCCTTCAAAACGGCGCCTTGGCAAACACGCCCTTCAGCGAGTCCTTAGCGTATTTCGTGGCCTTCCCCCCCCCCCCTTCTCCCTCGGGCTTGTCAACATAGGCGACATCACCCCCGACCCCCTTCTCCCCAAGCTGCTTATCCCGCGTCAGTTAATGGGTAATTGATTGCAATTAGATGAAGTTACGTGTTTGTTCAATTACACTCGTGAATTGTATAGATCAAACGCATCCGTGTACACATACACGCATATGTACAGAACCATTCGGGCGCTAAAGCGCGTGCACAAACACACACACACACACACACACACACACACACACACACACACACACACACACACACACACACACACACACACACACACACACACACACACACACACACACACACACACACACACATACACACACACACACACGCACACACACAGATATATATACACACACATACACACACAAATACACACACACACACATACACACACACACACATACACACACACACACATACACACACACACACACACACACACACACACACACACACACACACACACACACACACACACACACACACACACACACACACCTGGGCAGGTACAATGAAGAAAGATCTCTCTCTCTCTCTCTCTCTTCCTCTCTCTCTCTCTCTCTATATATATATATATCTATCTATTTATCTATCTATCTATCTATCTATGTCCCTCCCTCCCTCCCTCCCTCACCCCCCCCCCCCCTCTCTCTCTCTCTCTCTCTCTCTCTCTCTCTCTCTCTCTCTCTCTCTCTCTCTCTCTCTCTCTCTCTCTCTCTCTCTGTGTGTGTGTGTGTGTGAGGTGCTGTTGTAGCGGTCTCGTTTAACAATACTGTTGACCCGCATTCAATTCCCACGCTGCCAGTGGATGGTAAACCCCGGTCATCCCTTGCACGCGGGGGGTAATTTAGAAACAAAATGACTAAATCATTAATATTACATATTTTTACTCTCTCCTCCCTTTTATACTCCTTCCTTTCTCGTGCCCCTGCCCCTTGCCCTCTCTTCGCCAAGGACTTCCGGGAACTGGCATTACCGGCAGGCCCGTCGTCAGCGCTTGGAGGCCGCCGGGGCTCGGTCGTCAGGAATCTGCGCGTTGGTTGTCGCCCGTGAAAACTTTTTCGATGTGAAGCGTGTGTATGGCTGCGCATGGTCGACATCCAGACATCAGAAATAACAAAAACTTTTCTGATGAGATACACATACACACATCAGATAACATTTACCTACGATGCACATCAATATTCCTCACTCCCGTCATGCTTCTTGAATATAGAAAATATATCATATATATATATATATATATATATATATATCACTCACATCATAACCTCCAATCTATTACTCATTTATCGTGTTCCTATTGCCAAGCACAGGGAAGGAGAGGGAGCTGATAAAGTGTTAAAGTGTCGCTTGGACGCACGTGCTGTATAACAAACGCAGTCGAGTGGAGTCTGGATGATCAGGTGTGAGGAATATTTTGCGTTTGGAGGAAGTGGGCTGGGGTAGGGTGCGGAGGGGGGGGGGGGTGTGTGGAGAGGTAGAGGGAGAGGGAAGGAAGGAATAATCATGATGCTGACGGAGTGAGTGAGGGAGAGAGAGAGTAAAGTGAAGAGCAGGGAAGAGGAGAGCATGGAAGAGAGGAGAGGAAAGGAGAAGAGCAGTGTAGAGCAAAGCAAAGCAGAGAAGAGAAGAGAATAGAAGAGAAGAGAAGAATGGAGAAGAGAAGAGAGTAGGGGAGAAGAAAAGAGAGGAGAAGAGAAGAGAACAGTAGAACAGAATTGAAAAGAAGAGAATTAAAGAGAGGAGAAAAGAAGAGAAGAGAAAAGAGGTAAGACACTTTAAAGTAATCAGCTACTTATTAAGGAAAGCCGATGTTAGACAGCACCCACAAAAGCTACAGCAGGCAGCACAGGTGTTTATACATAGGTTTACACAGTGTATTAACCTCATGAATAAAACAAATGGAATAAACAGTCCACAGATTAGATAGGTGGCCAATTTAGGGACGTCAGATAAAACCTTCGACGTCGGGTGCTCGGGGATGTCACAAACAGACACCAGGTGAAGGGTTGGCTCTACCTGTGAATAGAAGCCA
>NC_061856.1:28230183-28235183 GCF_019202785.1 Penaeus chinensis
CCTCTCCCTCCTTTTCTCCATAGCTTCGTACCCTCGCCGCACGCCCTTCCCGCCCCCTGCACGCCCTCCCTCCGCCTGTGTCCTCCGCCCCTCCTTCCTCGTGGGCTCCGGCGTTCGCGGCGAAATCAGATTTTCGCGTCGCTCATTTCAAGGAAGGGTTCTTTTATTTTAGGGGTTGGGGGGGGGGGGGAATCGAGGGGTATTGGGTTGGGGTTTGTTGATGGGGATGGGGGGTGGGGGCTCTTGGTGGGAAGAAGAAAAAATATCCTCGATGTTGTCGCTAGGTCCTCATGGAGGGGAGAGCACCGGACTCCCTGCTAAAGCACTTGCAACCTTAGCCAGGCTTTGTATCACAAGGTTTGGAGGAGCCCTTGCTCGCGTGCCTTTCGGCTGTTGATGGTGTTTGCGTCTCGTTTCCGCTTGTGCCTTTGCTGTGCTAAATGCTTCGCCTGCTCTGGCTTCTATCGCGGCCGCATGGATGACTTCCTGTTTTCTTGTTGGGATTTCCCGATTGCAACGATATTTGGCGTATTTTATCGTCCGTTTGCCAGGGTTTCCCTTGGCTTCCGGTTTGCCATTGTTATGCATATTGTATTCCATACTAATTCGTCCTGAGTTGTTCTGTTGCAGAAAGGAGGAGTGCTTTTAAAAGATCTTGCAACATGGAAACACGATACCTGGCGACGATACATTACGCTCACTGCTGCGTCTCGTGTTTCTCGCGTGTTTGGCTAATCAGGCTTATTTCCCCCCCGCCTTTCTCTTCCTCGTCCTCCTCTTCCTCCTTCGGGTTCCTCAGGGAAAGAAGAGCTCTTTTTCAGCCTTCGTCAGTGCTCATTTAAGAGTCTCCATCTCGGGGAAAAGCATGTATCATCAGCCTTTGTTGGCGGTAGCTCACACCCTTCAAACCTTCGATCTATGCTGGTTATGGAAGCCTTGTGCCACCCCTCTCCCTCCCCGCACCCCACCTGTACCCGTGGCGCCATACACGCGTCCCCTCTCTTTCCCCCTCTCTCCCACTCTCCCTTTCCTCTCTCTCCTCTCTCTCTCTCTCTCTCTCTCTCTCTCTCTCTCTCTCTCTCCTCCTCTCTCTCTCTCTCTCTCTTCTCTCTCTCTCTCTTTCTCTTCTCTCTCTTCTCCTCTTCTCTCTCCTCTCTTCTCTCTCTCTCTTTCCTCTTTCTCTTTCCTCTCTCCTCTCCCTCTTCTCTTTCTCCTCTCCTCTTCTCCTCTTCCCTCTCCTTCTCTTTCTCTTCTCTCTCTCTCTCTTTCTCCTCTCTCTCTCTCTCTCTCTCTTCTCTCTTCTCTTCTCTCTCTCTCTCTCTCTCTCTCTCTCATCATCATGTTCTCAACCAGTCGGCCTAAACACGTATTGAACACAGAAAATTAGCCAATAAAAACCGCCAGTATCCCCCCCCCACCTTCTTCTTCCCTCCCTCTCCTCTCTCATTATCCGTTTTACTCACCACTCTCCCTCTATCTTCCCCCTCTTTTCCCTCTCTCTTCCCCCTCTCCCCCCTGTCCCCATTAGATAAAATAAGGACGCTCCTTAACACAATGTATGGTAGATGTGTGTGTTAAGCCCCCCCCCCCTCCTCCCGGAACCTCCTGGTAAAGTGTGGTAAGTTTGTGGTAGCGTTTCCAAATGCGATGCGAATCCTGGGTCCAAAATTTAAAGGTGGACGGTCGGGGCGGCGTGTGCGGGTGGCTCGCGGCTGCCCGGAGGCGAGAGGGACATCTCGCTCCCTCCGCCATGTTGCTGTCTCTTCTTCGGCGGTTCTTCTTCTTCTTCCTCGTCCTCCCCCTCCCCCTCCCCCTCCCCCTCTGCGCCGTCTTCTTCCTCTTCTCCGGTTCCTGGTCCTCCTGTTCTTTTCCTTTTTGGCTTCGACTCGTGACCTTCCTGGGGATTTTCTTCTGCCTTCTTCTTCTTCTTCTTCTTCATTGTCGTTGTTCTTGTTGTTGTTTTTTTCTGATGTCCGTGTGGATTCTCGTTGGTGCGCTCTCTCCTCCTCGTCAATGTCTTTTTTTTTTTTTTTATTCCTCCTCATCATCATCGTCTTCTTCATTTTTTTTCTTCTTCTGCTTCTTCTTCTCCTCTCCTTCTCCTTCTTCTCCTTCTCCTACTCCTACTCCTTCTCCTTCTCCTTCTCCTTCTCCTTCTCCTTCTCCTCCTTCTCCTTCTCCTTCTTCTCCTCCTCCTCCTTCTCCTCCTCCTCCTCCTTCTCCTCCTCCTTCTCCTCCTCCTCCTTCTCCTCCTCCTCCTCCTCCTCCTCCTCCTCCTCCTCCTCCTCCTCCTCCTCCTCCTCCTCCTCCTCCTCCTCCTCCTCCTCCTCCTCCTCCTCCTCCTCCTCCTCCTCCTCCTCCTTCGTCGCCTTAAGGGGAAACTTTTTTCCCTCGTCGGTCTCGTGTTGGCGGTTTGATTCCCTGGCTCACCGGCGGGCGTCGGCTGTTTCTTTCGCAGTTGAGTTTTAAATAAAACATGAATACGATTTGTATGCATGTATATATGTATATGTGCGTGTGTGATAGTAGATATATATATATATATATATATATATATGTGTGTGTGTGTGTGTGTGTGTGTGTGTGTGTGTGTGTGTGTGTGTGTGTGTGTGTGTGTGTGCAAACATACGTACACATACACACACACACACACACACACACACACACACACACACACACACACACATATATATATATGTATATATATATTTATTTATATATATTTATATGTATATTTGTATATATATGTATATGTATATATATGTGCTTGTATATTTGTGTATATATATATATATATTCATTTATTTATTATATGTATATTTATGTATACATATACATATATGTACGCATGTATGTATATTTGTATATACATATAATAATAATAATAATAATAATAATAATAATAATAATAATAATAATAATAATAATAATAATAATAATAATAATAATAATAAGCAAATACATAGATATCTTGTTACACGCTCTCTCTCTCTCTCTCTCTCTCTCTCTCTCTCTCTCTCTCTCTCTCTCTCTCTCTCTCTCTCTCTCTCTCTCTCTCTCACACACACACACACACACACACACACACACACACACACACACACACACACACACACACACACACACACACACACACACACGTAAGAACTGACTACTTTTATTTATTCATGCATGGATGTATATGTTTGCTGAAAGCAAATGCATATGCTAGTATTTATTTTTACGTTGCAGTACACCCAGTTAAAACGTGCTTGCCTTAAATACTCATTCGTATTAACCCATCTTGTTTTTACAGATATAATTACCCTAATGCCAGAGAATGTTTCAAGAGTAGCATTAGAAACACCGTTTCTAAGAATAGAAATAGTCGAAGAGGAGTCTCAGGCGGCGCATTCTTTCAGGAACGCCAGTGTCCATCGCCGAGCGAGGGTTCTATCTTATTATTATTATTAACAGCTGATAGTTTGTGAATGACGTTGAAGACCCGAAAATACACACGAAGCAGCTGTTGTTGGCAAGGTAAACGTCCGGAGATGGTAGGCTGAGTTGGCTGCGAGGGTAGAGGGGAGGGGCAGGGGAGAGAGCGGGGCCGGGAGTGCGGTTGGCAGGCTGAGGGAGGGTCCCGTCTGCTAGTCCTCCCCTCACAGCAGGTTGTGTGGCCCGGTCGGAGTCCGGGGGAACACACGGTCGTTGCCCTCAGTAACTCAGTGTGTGTTTGGCTGGCGAGGGGTCGGGCACGCTCGTCTTCTCTCTGACCTTCTCGTCACTGGTTCGCCTAAAGCACAGTGTATCTGCCGCCGTGGCCGACGCTGGCGCTCCTCTGCGATGCGCCCGGGACATTGTGGAATTACGAAAGAGAAAAATATAAAGTCGGAATAAGCGCCGGGGAATAACTGGTGAGAGTTAGCCGAGCGCCAACAAGTGGAGTTGTGATACCTGGAAAGGAGCTTGTTTAATTTGAATCAAACTGTGTCGCGTTTTTTTTCTTATCGAAAATTCGATTTCTAAGAATAGAAACACGTTCATGTTTAATAATTTGGCAAGGCAGCCGGAGGAGATGGCACGAGGGAGAGGCGGTTGAAGATAATGATTACGGCAATCAAGCAATTGATAATGCAGCGTATGAATAAGGCCTGAGCTCGAGTGATGTAACCGTCCCCCTCCTCCTCTCCCTCCCCCGCGGAGAGGGATGGTGACAGAGGGAGCATCGCCCTGCACACGCGATACCACCCGTGCTGGGCTGCGAGACCCACTCACTCTCGCCGACACTCAACCTTGTGTCAAGGTCGCTCGCGAGTTTAAAGGCTAATGACATCGCCCAGTGCGGCGATTATTTTTCTTTCTGTGAAATCGGATGAAGTGTGGCAGTTTGTTTTATTATCCACCCTAGGTTCCTCCATTTTCCCCTCGTATCAAAATTACTGCTTTCTCTCTCTCATCATGCTCACTCTGCAACGTTCGTGTCTCCCCTTGTCCACTTTTAAAATGTTGCGCCTCGCTATGTTTATTGCACGTACTTGGCCCTACTTATCGCTCAGTTTACTCAAGGTGTAACTGCGTGTATGTAACCAGTGGGTTTTTGCAAAAACACGTTCATTCAAGTGTTTTTGCGTGGTCTAGAAGCGGCGCGGGCCAGAGTGCGTGCGTGTGTGGTGGCAGAGGTGAGAGTAGTGTGGAGGTTACCACACGCCTGGCACCGCCGAACCTCCCCCAGGCCTATGTCTCACGCTAGCCTGCTTCTCTTGTTCCCTGCATAAAGCCTCCAACAAAACCATTGTTTGCTCTGTTATAACTAGGAGGTGAAACTGCGGAGGGGAGACGAAACTCCGTTATGTCACGAGTAAACAGAACTGTGGTGAAAAAAACGGTGACTCCGTGAATGACATGAACTCTCCTGAGAATATGCAATGTGTTTAGTGACTCTCGAGTATGTGTTTCGTTTCCGCACGTGTTTTCAGTGAAGAATGCAGAAGTACTTTTGTCAACACGACTCATTTCCC
>NC_061856.1:28246413-28248913 GCF_019202785.1 Penaeus chinensis
ATTATCGTTTGTCATACGTTTTTCTTTGATATAACTTTCTTTACCTTGACTAGTGATTTTTCCTTTTGTTACGTCGTGTAATTTGTAATTTCCTGAAGATCACGTCCTATTGATAATAAGTAGTGAAAGAAATGTACAAGCCTTGATAAGAGTTCTTCACCATATTATTAGATACTTTGGTCTAAGTCAAACATTTTTTTAGATTAAATCATTGTTATTAGAAACGGGAATGAAGTCGTCACACTAGCGTGTAAAATATTTAAAAAGGTCATAGTCTCAGTATGTCGTCTGTCTGTTTTCTTTGTTTTTCTTTATTTAAGATTCAGGACTGTTCGTCATGACAGTAAAGAACTATGGCTTTCCATGGTCGTTTGTGGTCGAGGCAAGCATAGGGGAGGAGGGTACTTGGGGGGAAGAACATGGTTCTTTTTTTTCGTTGTTCCTTTTCCTGTTAATGGCTGTTCTTCAGTAGTTCCGAACAGAGATTCTGTTTAGGAGCCTGTATGGTTCTACAGCTGGGGGCATCAGTTGAAAAGAAGAAAAATGTGCACTTTCGATCCCTTCCAGTTGTCTATTGAAGGGTTGTTCTTGCGACAGAATCGCTAGTCAGCCGGTGATGACACACAGATGCCGATCGAAGCAGAAACAGAGGTTGCAGGCAGCGATTGTATAAAATAAGGCTGTTCTAGTGTTTTGTGTGCACGCCGTCACTACCTGTTCACCTCAGGGTCGGGACGAGGTTAGAGAGGAGGGAAGCAGGAGGGAGGGAGGGAGAACGAAGGAGGGACTGACGGACGGACTGACGGACGGACGGACGGACGGACGGACGAACGAACGAAGGAGCGAACCCTTTGCACCGGAACCCTTCATCTCCCCCGTCCCTCCCATCGTCCCCTTCTCACCCCTTCCCAACCCTTCTCCACCCTATCCCCTCCCGTCCCATCCCCACCCCTTCCTTCCCCTCCTCCCCATCTCCCGTCCCCTCCCCTCCCCATCACGTTTCCGCGGTGGTTAACAGGCACGGTGATTCTTTTTTCCTTCATTTTATTTGTATTTTCTTCTCCATGCTTTGCTTGGGAGAACAGGTTCAGAAGCGATGGGGAGTGTTAGTTGACTTATTTAGAGAAGGTCAGAGGGGAGCGGGTCAGGGCGGTTTGGGGGAGGAGGGGGGGAAGAGGGTAGGGGAGAGGAGAGGGGGAGAAAGAGAGGAGGAGAGAGGGGGTAGGAAGAGAAGGAAGCAGGCAGAATGAGGGAGGGATGGGGGGAGGGGGGGAAATGGAAGGCCGGTAAGGTATCAAGAGATCCGTAAAGGTCGGCCGTGCAAGCCTGCAGGTGTTGGAAAGGCCAGGGTTATCGGGGGTAATGAAGGAGCGGCTGACACTGGATCGGCTCCCCGTCACGGACACTACGCGACGTGTGACTCGCCTCCTCGCCCTCGGTCGCCCTGGTGCTCTAGGGCGAGGGGGGTAGGCAGGGGCTGAAGGGGGTCCAGCGACCAAATCCAGCGACCAAAAAAGCCCGATTAAAGGAAGGCGAGGACGCAGATGAGATCCCGCATCCGCGCCCCGGAGCCTGCATTGTGCTCTAGGTGCCGAGTCCTTCATGGCCCGCTCATTAACAGTGTCAGGTATGTTGTTTTTATTAGTCGCCTTTTCTTCTGAGTGAATCAGCACTTAGCGCCTGAAGAAGGAGAGGTGATGCGGTTTGTTTGATGAATCTTCGCTCGAAGTCCTATTATTCCCGTCAACAAAGGATCACTTTTTTGATAAACAGATGCCAAGTGTCCGAAAAGGAGAGCGTCTGAAACTCGACACAGTTTTGAATCCTAGTTCTCGAAGCCATTTCCTGTATTCTTTTTTTCTCTCTTTCTCCAAATTCTTCTACGCCTCTTGTACCGTTGAAGTTCATGGAACGCCCAACAACCTGTCTGATGATGAAAATACACCCTTGAACTGTATTCTCTCCAACCTTGGAGGCTTTTAAAAGTTCATGACCCTGATGGGATCACGTAACGGATTGTTGTTCAGTTGGGAAGGATTGATAAGTCCTGGGTGGTGTCTCGATGCCTGAAATAAAGCATCCGATCAACAAATCGGCGACGCTCGTACGCTCCGTCTCCGTCGGCTTGCTCACCTGCCTGCTGTCCTTGAGGCGGTTCTAGGCCTGTGGCGCTTTTGTCTTTTTTTTTTGTCTTTTTTTTACTACTTGTAATGTGGAAGTAGTCCGGGTTTCTCAGAAGCCACCCGGGAGTAATTATTTAAATAAAATTGTTTTATCGTAGTAAATGTGATGTGATCTCTTTGTCCATGTGTTTAAGTAAGATGTGCTTTAGCCCCGGGCGCCTGGCAGGGACGGATGGCATGGCCTCCTTTTTGTCTTTGTTCGTTTTGCGACGCACTCGTCGCAAAAGTTCGTCTGGGTATGGGGTTGGAGTAGATTAAGACCTTTTCCTCACAAATGCGAGACAACCCACCGCAGTACCATAAAGATCGTAACACAT
>NC_061856.1:28251413-28258864 GCF_019202785.1 Penaeus chinensis
AGAGAGAGAGAGAGAGAGAGAGAGAGAGAGAGAGAGAGAGAGAGAGAGAGAGAGAGAGAGAGAGAGAGAGAGAGGAGAGAATAAAGCTGAATCAGAAATGTTGAGCGCGATTTGTTAGTCACGTGTCTCGCCTCCTGTGTAGTAAAACGACGGACTTGACGAGAGTCTGTGGAAGGTTCCCCGCTCACACTTTCGCGTGGCGCGCGGCCGTGACTCTACGTCCCGATTGCCGATTAACGAAAGTCGGGTCGTCACGCTTACGTTACGAGCGCCGCAAGAAGGTCGTAGGTGAGTGACGGCCTTGCGCGGCGGCGAACTGGCTCCGTATTGCAATGATTTAGGACATGGTGTAGGTTGCATGCATCTGCGTCACTTATGTGCCTGAAATATAAATGGTTTGTGAGCTTGTTACTGTGCTGTCCAAGAGAGTTTATTGTGAGTTGTATGTTAATATTAATGTTAGTTTTATGCTCGTGTTGTCTATTATTCTGCAGGAGCACCATGGTTTTACAATCTATGTAAATGGTAATAAATCGCAAAGCAAAATGCAGGCAGTCAATATACCGTGCACAACATCTTCCCCCGAGACAGGTCGCGAACGCCTATCACCTGTCTTTAAGCTGTATTACGTGTAGAGTCTGTGATTATTCTAGAAGACCAGTTTCGATATAATTTATACAGAATAGCGGACGTGCGCGAAGGTGCTCAGAAGCAGAATGAAAGATCGTCCGCGCCGTGTCCTTGCCTGCTGTAGGACTAACTGTTAGGAAGGCGTCTAGTAGCCAGCCTTGCCACGGTGTCAAGGCTCTGCTCCTGCTGCTCCTGCTTACGGCGCTGCTCCCTCATGAGGCTGTTTAAGTTGTCTGCTGCCTTTCGCTAGATCTGATTGCTGTGTGTGTGTGTGTGTGTGTGTGTGTGTGTGTGTGTGTGTGTGTGTGTGTTCACGCAAGTGGGAAGAAAAAGGTTATCAGTCACGAAAGGCCTGAGACACTCATTTAGTCGTTGCTCCTGTAGACAAAAATAATCACAGCTCTGAAGCAACCAGAGGATCCCTTCCCTCAAAGATAAAAAGGAATAATAAAAAGATAAAACATGAAGCCAAGGCGTCAACAAATTAACGGGAAAAACAAGTGGCTAACGAATCCATCAAACACACACACACACACACACACACACACACACACACACACACACACACACACACACACACACACACACACACACACACACACACACACACACACACACAGAGCATCACACTAATTTATTCAACCCGATTTTACATACATACACACCGAATATGTTTTTCTTTTATTTTTTTCTCATATTTTAATTGATTGCCAAACTTTAACGACCTTATTGTTAGTTAATTATCATCGCTCACCTTTCTACACGCATGCCAGCGAGGGCGGAGACCACTGGCCGCCCTTTTTTATTTGCATTTTTATTATTCTCTTGCAATGTTAGGTGATTCCCCGTCTCGTGTTCATTGACAGAGGAGGCAGGAAGACTTTTGGAGAGTGGGGGAGGGAGAGGGGGTGGGAGAGGAAGAGGGAGAGGGAGGGGGTGGGAGAGGGGGAAGAAAGAGTGAGGGAGGGGAGAAGGGGTGGGGGAGAGGGAGAAGTGAGAGAGAGAGAGAGAGAGAGAAGGGGAGAGGTGAAGAGGAGAAGAGGGAAAGAGATAAGAGACAGAAATAGATAGATCGATAGAGAGAGAGAGAGAGAGAGAGAGAGAGAGAGAGAGAGAGAGAGAGAGAGAGAGAGAGAGAGAGAGAGAGAGAGAGAGAGAGAGAGAGAGATAAGAAAAAAGGGGGCTTTATGAGTACCTTTGATATTTGAATGTGTGGATGATACGGAAGAGAACTAAAGAAGGACGAGGTTGGACCTGCACTGCAACATTCATATCGAAAAAAAAAATATATTCTCTCTCTCTCTCTCTCTCTCTCTCTCTCTCTCTCTCTCTCTCTCTCTCTCTCTCTCTCTCTCTCTCTCTCTCTCTCTCTCTCTCTCTCAATTGATTTGAATAGCAAATTCTCTTGATATTCGCGTTGTTCTACATACTATTATTCTTAAAGATGATCTTGCTTTTACCCACGACATGTGTACGCGACGAATCAATACATAAGCGAGAGATGCACGTGCGGATTCTATTAAGACTAACAGATGAGAGAGAGGGAGAAAGAGAGAGAGAGAGAGAGAGAGAGAGAGAGAGAGAGAGAGAGAGAGAGAGAGAGAGAGAGAGAGAGAGAGAGAGAGAGAGAGAGAGGGAGAGGGAGAGGGAGAGAGAGAGAAAGAGTGAGTGAGTGAGTGAGTGAGTGAGTGAGTGAGTGAGTGAGTGAGTGAGTGAGAGAGAGAGAGAGAGAGAGAGAGAGAGAGAGAGAGAGAGAGAGAGAGAAAGAAAGAGTGTGAGAGAGAGAAAGAAAGAGTGAGAGAGAGAGAGAAACAGAGAAAAAGAAAGAGTGAGAGAGAGAGAAAGAAAGAGTGAGAGAGAGAGAGAAACAGAGAAACAGAGAAACAGAAAAACATAGAAAGAGAGAGAGAGAGAGAGAGAGAGAGAGAGAGAGAGAGAGAGAGAGAGAGAGAGAGAGAGAGAGAGAGAGAGAGAGAGAGAAAGTTCCCTCTCGAATTCCATCTCGTCCGCGTGTAGGTCTGGCTTGCAAGTGCCAGGATGATCATCAGGCGTTCAGCTAAACATGGAATTCTGACAAACCGTTGGGAAGGGTATAAGGGCGTGGCTGGAGCTGTGTGATCTTGAAGGAAGGGTGTGTGTTAGGGGAAGGACAAGGTCAGCAGGGTTAATGCAGGGTAAATATAGCACCAGAGGAAGGGAAAAGGGGAGGGGCAGGAGAAGGGGGAAGTGCGGATCTAAATGTATAGTACGAAGAAGGTCGGCCAGGGTCAGAGGTCAGCAAGAGAGACTAATGCAGGTGGAGATAAAGCTATCCGGTAAAAAGCAGGTCGGTAAGGGTGGAATAAAGCGATACTTTCCATGCGATTATCAACTCTACGGTACGTGTGAGCCGGGAAAGGACGCCGAGGGACTGTGAAAGGGTAGGCAAGGTTGCGTAGCGTAGATGACACCAGTCATTGTGGATGCTGTGGTCGCGGATGTCAGGGAAGGAGGGGGTGAGGGAGAAGGGAGAAGGGAGAAGAGGAGAGATAAGAGAGGAGAGAGGAGTGAGGAGAGAGAGAGTGAGGAGAGAGAGAGAGAGGAGAGAGAGAGAGAGAGAGAGGAGAGAGAGAGAGAGGAGAGAGAGAGAGAGAGGGGAGAGAGAGAGAGGGGAGAGAGAAAGAGAGAGAGGAGAGAGCGCGAGAGAGAGGAGAGAGCGCGAGAGAGAGGAGAGAGCGCGAGAGAGAGGAGAGAGAAAGAGAGAAAGGAGAGAGAAAGAGAGAGAGGAGAGAGAAAGAGAGAGAGGAGAGAGAAAGAGAGAGAGGAGAGAGAAAGAGAGAGAGGAGAGAGAAAGAGAAAGAGGAGAGAGAAAGAGAGAGAGAAGAGAGAAAGAGAGAGGAGAGAGAAAGAGAGAGGAGAGAGAAAGAGAGAGAGGAGAGAGCGAGAGAGAGGAGAGCGCGAGAGAGAGGAGAGAGCGAGAGAGAGGAGAGAGCGAGAGAGAGGAGAGAGCGAGAGAGAGGAGAGAGCGAGAGAGAGGAGAGAGCGAGAGAGAGGAGAGAGCGAGAGAGAGGAGAGAGCGAGAGAGAGGAGAGAGCGAGAGAGAGAGAGAGAGAGAGAGAGAGAGAGAGAGAGAGAGAGAGAGAGAGAGAGAGAGAGAGAGAGAGAGAGAGAGAGAGAGAGGGGAGAGAGAGAGGAGAGAGGAGAGAGCGAGAGAGAGGAGAAAACGAGAGAGAGGAGAGAACGAGAGAGAGAGAGAGAGAGAGAGAGAGAGAGAGAGAGAGAGAGAGAGAGAGAGAGAGAGAGAGAGAGAGAGAGAGAGAGAGAGAGAGATAGAGAGAGAGATAGAGAGAGACTGAGATAGGTAGACAAAGAAAAAAGTAAGGGAGGAAGGAGAGCGAAATAGAAGAAGACAGAGAAAGAGAGAAAGAAAAAAATGCGTAGAAATCCATTTTCTCTTCCCCCTTTTTTGTCTTCCTCGTTCGCTCTCCTGCCAGGGTACGCGGGACCAAAGCCCCGACCCACACCCGAGTGACCAAGGGCCGTGCCCGAGCTTGTCCTTGGTCGTGGCGACGCTTGATGAATGGTGTCGATATGCCATAGTGTGTAGGGGAGGCGAGGGATGAGGGAGAGGGGAGAGGGGTGAGGGTGAGGGTGATGGTAGAAAGGTAAGGGTTGAGGGGAGCGGGGAGAGGGGTAATGGAGAGGGAAGTGGAAGGGAGGAGGGCTAAGGAAAGAGAAGAGAGGGAGGAGAGGCGGGTACGGGAGTAATGGTGAGGGGAGGGGGAAGGGAGGCAAGGGGAGAGGAGAAGAGAGGAGAGGGGGAGGGGAGTGAAGGTTAGGTCTTCTTATGTGGCAAGAACCAGTCCTGGATGTGGCTGGAAGGAGGGAAGAGGGGAGGGAGGGAGGGGCGGGGACAAGAGATCGCGGATAGGTCAGGTGGACCTAGGAAGCTTCTGCAACTCACCCGATGGTCTTTTGTGATTGTGATCTTGGAAGAAGTCGAATGACTCCCGGCGGAAGGACATGTTAGGGTAGGGGTAGGGATTTAGAAAAGGTAAAGGGAGAAGGCGAGGGTGGGGCAGTGTGTATGGGAAGGCAGGAGTAAGGGGACATGGAGGCGTGGGAGAGAGTGTAGGAGTACTGGCCATGGCGGGTTGTAGGGGGGACGAAAGTGTTATGAGGAAGCACGCGGAGGGTGTGTAGGGGACAGGTGGTTATAGGTAGGGGCATGTGGGAGAGCGTGTTGGCGAGGGTGGGATGGGACAGCCAAGACGAACGCATTGCCCGCCCGCTCTTCTTGCTTGCCTCAGGGTGAATCTCGCTCGTTCCATTGTTCGGGATTCAGGATGCACCGAAATGGCATTGGGTTCTCCGTGTCGTAACTCGCCGGCGAAGCGTGAAACGGCGACATTCCACGACACCTGGAGGAGGAAGTGGATTAACAAACGGAGGAGTTCGTCCGATAGCTGCGCCGATTGACACTCCGTATAAAGAATGCCGAGGGTCGAGGCGATTTCACCGTGGCAGTCAGCGACAAGGGGAGGGAAAACAAGGCGGTGATGTTGCGCTAGGAGGGGATCTCTGATGACTTATGGACTGTAGGGGCATGGCAACGGTCGAAGGAGGGAGGGAGAGATGGGGAAGGGACGGAGGAGATGCGCTGGGGAAAGGCGGAAGAAAAGAGGTGGAAAGAAAGTGGGAAGAGGACTGGAAAGGGGAATAGGCAAAACAGAAGGGGAGGTTAGGGGGAAAAGGTGGAGAGAGGCCGAAAGGCAAAGGGGGAAAAGATTAAAAAACAAATGGCAAAAGAGAAAAGAAAAAGTGGGGAAAAGAATGTGGGGAGAGAGGTAGAGCAGAGGAAAGACGACGGGAAAAGTGGAGGGAAGATGAAATCTTCACATACAGCTTCGCCAGCACGAGGCCTAAGAAGTTCCGCGAGGGATCAAAGCTCATCTCTATTTCACCATCTTTGATCTCCGTTGCCTGAACGTCGTGGGTGAAGACGCCGCCCATTTTTTCCCCATTTATTGAGGCGTGCTTCTTCTTTTTTCTCTCACTCTTTTATCCCATTTATTTGGACATGTTTCGTCTTTTTTTTTTCTCTTCTTTTTTGCTCCCCTTCCCTATCTCGGCGGGTTGTTGAGGTCGCCATTGTTAGATCCCGGGAACGCCGTGACATTACTCGGGCGGCGGTGTCTCAGCCTTGGGGTAATTGCCGTACTTGGCCTGGGCGGACCGGGATCACCGCGCGGCAAGGGTGGGCGTGCGAAGGGGCTAACTGGTTCTTCCTATCTCTGTCTGTCTAGCTTTTTGATTGTGTTTCTGTGTTCTGGTTGTCTGTCTCTGCTATCTATTTTTTTTTTCTGTCTCTTGTTATAAAGTTATCAGTATTTATTATTCATCTAGGTCCGTATATCTAGTGTCTGGTCATCTTTGTCTGTTTACCTATTTGTCTGTCTATCTTGTCTGTATATGTGTTTATCTCTCTGTCAATCTGTCTATAATCTATGCCTCTCTCTCTCTCTCTCTCTCTCTCTCTCTCTCTCTCTCTCTCTCTCTCTCTCTCTCTCTCTCTCTCTCTCTCTCTCTCTCTCTCTCTCTCTTTCTCTCTCTCTCTCTCTCTCTCTCTCTCTCTCTCTCTCTCTCTCTCTCTCTCTCTCTCTCTCTCTCTCTCTCTCTCTCTATTTCTGTGTGTGTGTGTGTGTGTGTGTGTGCGCGTGTGCGTGTGCATGTGCGTGTGCGTGTGCGTGTGCGTGTGCGTGTGCGTGTGTATGTGCATATGCATGTGTGTATGTCTGTCTGTCTGTCAGTCTACGTTGGTGCATGTGCGTGCATGTGTGTGCGTTCTTGAGCGAGAGAGCGAGAGAGCGAGAGAGCGAGAGAGAGAGCGATATATATATATATATATATATATATATATATATATATATATATATATAGAGAGAGAGAGAGAGAGAGAGTGATTGAGTGAGTGAGTGAGTGAGTGAGTGAGTGAGTGAGTGAGTGAGCGAGTGAGTGAGTGAGTGAGTGAGTGAGTGAGTGAGTGAGTGAGTGAGTGAGTGAGCGAGCGAGTGAGTGAGTGAGTGAGTGAGTGAGTGAGAGAGAGAGAGAGAGAGAGAGAGAGAGAGAGAGAGAGAGAGAGAGAGAGAGAGAGAGAGAGAGAGATGAAAGTAATTGGCGAGAGAAATTCTTCGTGCGTGAAAATATGAGATGAGACATTATTTTTGTGTTACGCTGAAGTCAGTTGGCAGAATGTTGTTGACCCGAAATTGTTTTGCAACATGCGGTAAATCTTTCCTATTTTGTAATTTTGGAAGTATTTAATTTCTTTATAGTTATATTTTGCACATCGTGTGATTAAATGAAAGGAAATAAGAAGCTCGTTTGTTTTTCAGGATATAGGAACATACACGTACATTGATCACACACACACACAACACACACCACACACACACACACACACACACACACACACACACACACACACACACACACACACACACACAACACACCCGCACACGCACACACACACACACACACATACACACATACACACATACACACACACACACACACACACACATTTATTTGTTTATGTATTACATTTATATTTGCATATAATATACCGTTGTCTTGCACACTGTCTTATATCCGTTGTCTCTTTACAGGTAAGACGAGTTTGAAAGGAATCTTCAGGTAAATTCAGGTAAATACAGAAGAAAAAATATTTACGCCGTTGTTCTATTTTCACATATTTCGTCCAGTATCTCTCTTTTTTTTCTACCCCTCCCTTTTACACACACTCTCCCCCCCCCCCCCCCCTCTCTCTCTTCCTCTCTCTC
>NC_061856.1:28263964-28286464 GCF_019202785.1 Penaeus chinensis
GTGGATATTTATACGTTTATTTATTCATTTTCTTATTTGATAGTTTATTTTATTCATTTTAGGGAGATAGGAAATAGAAATAATTATATGATTCATATTCATTATGTTGGTCATTTAGTCATAGTCTGTTTCATGAAATTTAAATTTATGCTGTATCTCTGATATTGACGATGAGATACCATAAGTATATTACAAAGCACAACGTTAAAAATACTGTTGAAATCCAATGCATCGCAAGCATCATCACCGTTGCTATTATCCTTGGGTTTTGGCCATGAGAAGAATCCAACAAGCGCGTTGCAATAACTCGACGAATGCAAAACAAGTCGTGGCCTTGTTATGCGCTTACTGGGACTCGTGTGTGTGTTTTTGCTCTGTGCTAAGTCTTGCGTGTGTACGCGGGTTCCTCGGATGCTGAGGTGGTGGTAGGGGTTGCATGTGGTAATGAGGTTGCCAACACTCCTAATTGTGATGAGCGTCGTGGTATGGGGGTGGTGGGGATTATGGGGAAGCCGACGGTGAAACGAACGGAATGATTTCTTTCTATTTAGCTGACGCCAGTGATGAATCCACCTGACGCCGGTCTTGGCAAGAGGTGCGTTTTCTTGGCATGAGCATCAACCTTCTTGTCATCATCTGTAGAAATGCTCCGAGTCGCAGAGAAAGAAGGAAAGAAGCAAACGACGTGCAATTCTGGCTCGCTCTTTGCAGCTGACGTAATTGTAATACTTTCCGAGGATGACTTGGGTTTACTTTCACTGTTTTAGAGCGTGTGCACCTTCTCCTCCTCCTCCTCCACTACTTCCTTTTATTATTATTACTGATCTTCTTCTTCTTCTCCTTTTTATTATTATTGTTATTATTATTATTATTATTATTATTATTATTATTATTATTATTATTATTATTATTATTATTTTATCATCATCATCATCGTCATCACCACCTTTCTCTTTTTTTCTGTTCTTCTTCTTCCCTTAGTTCATACTCCTGCATTGTGGCAAAGGAGGTAAGACTGTAGGATGAACATTCTTGCTGATCCCAAGGGTGACCCCACGAGGCTCTTGCACCTCGTGGGGTCTGGTGGGCGTCGTTGTGAAAATCTCTTGCTCTTGCTCTTGCTCTTACTCTTGCTCTTATAGCCAATTACTGTTGTTAATCATTCACACACACACACACACACACACACACACACACACACACACACACACACACACACACACACACACACACACACACACACACACACACACACACACACACACGCTAACACTAACAACGTCCCAGCAAGAGAAGCGAAAGGGAGGTGGGAGAGGAAAGGGAATCCCGTGGCGCTACGGGTGGCTCCCTCCACTCTTCCACCCTCATCCATCCTCAGCTTTGGCGGTGGAGGATGACACGGCGACCGTTCCACTCCGGGCGTTCCACACCCTCTTTTCTCCTGCTGTTAATCTATTATTCTTGAATCCGCGATGCCGTAACTTGGCGATGAGTTGGCACCTTCACCGCAGCTCCCGGTGGCGTGCCTCCCTCTGGCTTTTTGGCTCCAGCTGGCTGCCGCCGCCTCGTGGCACCCCTGCCTCCAGCGCTCTCCAGCCTTGGGACCCGCAGGATGGCTGGCATATGCTCCAGGGTATTTTTTTTTATTTTTGATATTACAAAGTAGTACTTGTAAAATAGCTGTATGCGCGACGCGTTACCGTCTTCCGCATGCAAACAACGGGGATCGAGAATCTAGTAACATTTTGCAGCGCGCCTTCCCGTCAAGGAGAACTGTATAATGCAATATTGAACTCCCGTTACATTCAAAAGCGAATCAAAGCAACCTTTCGAACTCCTGCCTGTTGCGGAAAAAAACACAACAGAAGATCGCTCGTGGCACGTGAGCCAAAATCACGTGGAGAATCGGCTTCGAGTAAATCCACGATTATCATGCACCCGCTGTCCTGTCGTGTCCCGCCAAGGCAGGGGGACGGAGGCCTTTGTGCTCTGCCGGAGGAAGTTTATGGCTGACGACAAGCTCTCGAGGGAGGCGAGGAACCGCTTTCTCTGGCGGCGCTGCGGATTTCACTTTCACCAAAATCGCAGCATTGGTTAATGGTCTTGTGAATTGCTGATTTTCCTTTTCGGTTGTTTTGTCTTTTCGGGAATCGCAGGAGAACTTCAAGCCTTTTGTTTTTGGACGCGATTGCTTCTGCTTTTGTGTCGTTTTTTTTTAGCGTCTTCTTCTCATATTCTTCTGGTTTCTCCTGTCGTCTTTGTTTTCGCAACGCAGTGCCATATTCAGCTTCAAGTTATAAGGTCAGAGTGCGCCATCGCATTCAGTGGTTCGTGTAAGTGTCAGGGTCAGGTTTCGGCTTCCAATCTAATCGAAATTGCAAATTCGAAGGGAAGATCCCGGTTTCGATTATGGTTATCCCTCCAAAAATACGTTTTCTGTGCGCGAATCCGTGGCTACACGTGTCTCGAAAAGATTTCCGCATATTCCGGAGAGATCCAAGCTGACGGAGGGCAACAAGTAAAAAAAAACTAACAACAAAATAGTGAATGAAAGTAAAAAGAAAAAGAAAACAAAAATATATATGCAAATTTAAATGCCCTAAATTCACATTGTCTTAGGAAAAAAAGGGGGAATTCTAGGACAACATAGGACGCGGGACTTCCCCTCCTTCGGGTCTCTATAGGTCACCTGTCTTGCTCGGGGACGTGCGATTCCTAGGCTGAGGATGTGTGATATTGTCCGAGGCTGTGGTTCGGCTTTTTAGGCTTGGGGCTATTCTGGTCACGTGTTTATGTTTATTTATTCATTCTTGGATGAATTTGTCATTTGTTATTTATTTATTGTTGTTTTTATTGTTATTGTTAATGTTATTGTTATTATTAATGGTAATGATAATAGTTGTTGCTGCTGCTGTTGTTGTTGTTGTTGTTGTTGTTGTTGTTGTTGTTGTTGTTGTTGTTGTTGTTGTTATTATTATTATTATTATGATTATTATTTTTATTATCATCATTATTATTATTATTACTATTATAATAATAATAATAATTATTGTTATTATTATTATTATTATTATTATTATTATTATTATTACTATTATGATTAATATTATTATGATTATTTTTATTATGATTATTGATATTATTATTATTATGATTATTTTATTATTAATAGTATTATTACTATTATTATTATTATTATTATTATTATTATTATTATTGTTGTTGTTGTTGTTGTTGTTTTGTTGTTATTATTATTATTATTATTATTATTATTATTATTATTATTATTATTGTTATTATTACTATTATTATTATATTCTCCTCCATGTCTTTTTTTTTTTCTTGTCTTGTCTGTTTCTGATTGTGTTACGTATATAATTCGTTCATGTTATTTGTGGTATCTATGCGCAAATTCATGCATGTATGAGTTCATCAAAATTATTATTATCATCTGTAATTGGTATTTTTGTGATTGTGATAATCGTTTTGTTATTACTTCAATTTGTACAAATTCATCAACATTACCATTACCATTGTTTTTGTTTTTTTTAATGATAAATCAGATTTGCGAAGCTCAATCTCTCCCGGTCTATGCGAGTGTGTCAACCCTCAACCCTTAGTCCCAACCCTCCGAGGTTGCCCGTCCACAGCAGTAACTTCCAGGCTACCACTTTACTAGCCCTTTTTTTTTATTTTTCTTTCTCTTTTTCCTTTTTTTTATTGGTGTTACGCAAAGTGAAAAGCCGAAAGACGAGCCACGAGGCCAGGGGAGCAGGGTGCGCGTCTCGGCCACTCGCGTCTACCTGAAGAAGTAGAAAGTTTCGGAGATGGGCTTGGGAAATGACCTCTCTACCCTCGGGGGGTCAAAGGGCACTTGTAGGGTGTGAACTGGGTGATGTATTTCCAGCTTTAAGGTGGGGGCGAGGAGTAGGGTTGGGAGGGGAGGGAGAACGAGAAAGAGAAGATCGAGGAAGAGAAGAACGAGAAAGAGAAGAACGAGAAGGAGAAAGATAAAGACAAAGACAAAGACAAAGACAAAGACAAAGACAAAGACAAAGACAAAGAGAGAGAGGGAGAGAGAGAGAGAGAGAGAGAGAGAGAGAGAGAGAGAGAGAGAGAGAGAGAGAGAGAGAGAGAGAGAGAGAGAGAGAGAGAGAGAGAGAGAGAGAGAGAGAGAGAGAGAGAGAGAGAGAGAGAGAGAGAGATGGAGTGAGAGAGTGAGAGTGAGAATGAGATGGAGTGAGATGGAGTGAGAGAGTGAGAGAGTGAGAGAGTGGGAGACTGAGAGATTGAGAGATTGAGAGATTGAGATGGAGTGAGAGAGAGTGAGAGTATGAGAGTGTGAGAGTGTGAGAGTGAGAGAGTGAGAGAGTGAGAGTGTGAGAGTGAGAGAGTGAGTGAGTGAGTGAGTGTGTGTGTTTGTTTGTGTATATATGTGTATGTGTGTAAACATACACATATACAGACACAAGAGATTATGGATATATGTATTTTGACATACTTATTTATCGGTGCCTCTGTCCAAGTAGTTGCAATATCCTTTGCATTCGGCCTCCCTGCAATAGGAGAGCGAGAGGTCAACAACCTGTGTCAACACCAAGGACGAGTGTCTTGTAATACCTGATTGTAGAAGTAAAGAATATCCTGAAACCTTCTTTTCCTGTGTTTTCTCTTGCCCTTATGTTGTTTATCTGTTCGGCTCTGTTAATGGGCTTGTTTATTTCCCAGTCGGTTGATTTCGTATCTGTTTCCCTGTGTTTGTCCTGCCCGGGAATCGCTTTCCTGTCATTTCTGGCCCAGGTTGAAAGTGATGACAATTATTATTTGTAAATCATTTGCTCATTTTGGGTGCTGTGGGAACAACATATTTAAAAAAAAAACTTATATATTGCTTGATCTTTATTTTCTTGTTTTTAAGCATCTCTCCACATCTGTGTTTGCATATTTATTTACTGATATATATCAATTTAATATTTACATTTTTGTTATTATGCATTATGAAATACTTGATGAATACCCAAACTTTTATTATCAGTAATCAATAAGGTCAATACGGTGTCGGTATGAAGCACACCGTGTTCACGTGTTATTAAAGGTAAAACAAAAAAAACTTTAAACTTGCTTGGCAGTGTTCTAAGACATTGAAATTTAAACACAAATGAACCTCGTGTGAATGTTTATGTTTGTTCATCTGTTCAATCTAAATTTTATGGATAATTCAGAGTATTTGTTTTTCTTTTAATTGTTGCTGAAAGTAAACAAAACGCGAAAATATGAAAATTGTCATTGTCCACGTACATTCATTAGAAATTATCATATATTTGTTTACAACAGGCAAGAAAGATCGTTTTCTTTTTATTATTTTCCTACCTTGTGAAAACGTTCCAAGTACCAAATTGCCATTGAGAAACTGGTAACCTGGTAAGGCCTTGGGTATCACAGCTGTAATGTAGTAAGTCACTCTTACTCCTCCTCCCCCACCCCTCCCCTCTCCCCTCCCAACCTCCCCCCTGACCCTCCAGCTGGTTGGTGTGATGACGTCACAGGGTCGGTGACCTGGGTAGTGGATGACCCAGATGTCAGCGTGTCGGGTCTGATGCTCTCTCTCTCTCTCTCTCTCTCTCTCTCTCTCTCTCTCTCTCTCTCTCTCTCTCTCTCTCTCTCTCTCTCTCTCTCTCTCTCTCTCTCTCTCTCTCTCGCTCTCTCTCTCGCTCTCTCTCGCTCTCTCGCTCTCTCGCTCTCTCGCTCTCTCGCTCTCTCGCTCTCTCTCTCTCTCTCTCTCTCTCTCTCTCTCTCTCTCTCTCTCTCTCTCTCTCTCTCTCTCTCTCTCTACCCTCCCTCTCCCTCCCATCCATCCATCCATCCATCCATCCATCCATCCATCCATCCATCCATCCATCCATCCATCCATCCATCCATCCATCCATCCATCCATCCATCCATCCATCCATCAATTCATCCATCCATCCATCCATCCTTCCATCCATCCATCCATCCATCCATCCACCCACCCAAATGCATGTATGTATGTATGTATGTAATTATTTATGTGTATGTATGCCTTTGTGTATGTTCACATACACATGCACACATATCTTGCATGCTTACTTGTTCATAGTACGCGAGCGTGTGCTTGTCACCTCTCGTACTGTGTATCGATAATGCTGGAAATTCATGCCTCAGTATTTAAAACGCCATTTTAATTTGTTTTTCTTCCATCTCTTTCTATCATCCGCGTGTCTGTATCTCTCTCTCTACCTCGCAACATGCGTAAGAACACATGTAAGACGTTACTTATCTCCTGGGAAGATTATAGCGATAGGAAGCCCTCTCTCATGCTCAGTGTGGGCTGGCTGCTTTTACGTTCGAGATGAAATCAGCCCTGTCGTGGGAGGTCATTCTTATCTCTCGCTTGGTGGTTCTGGATTTGTGTTTGCTGCGTGTTGGATGTCTGTTAATGAGGGAGGGGGCGAGCAATAAGGAGAGGGAGAGGGGTAGGGATAGGGTGAAGGTGAAGGGGAGAGTGGAGGAAAGGGAGAGGATGAAAGGGAGGGAGAGAGCGAAGGAGAGGGAGAGGTTGAAGGAGGGGGAGAGAGTGAAGGAAAGAGAGAGGGAGCATTTCAAGGAAAGGGATAGGGTAAGAGAGAGAGAGAGCGAGCGAGAGCGAGAAAGCGAAAGAAAGAGAGAGTGTATGTTTGTAAGAGGGAGGATGAGAGAGATAGAGATGGTTGAAGTTAGAGAGTTGGAGAGAGTTTGAAGCCATAAAAATGGTGCCCATCCTGTACGGTAGATTTTTTCCGTTTCTCCAGTGAATCATCACTCAGACAATTTTCTCCGAAATCTACTGACATGCATTTTTTTTTTACTATGTCAATATATGTGATCCTCTTATTAAAGCATAATTTTCTTCTATTTCAGGTGAGTTGCAGATTCACAAGCGACGAAGACTTGGTTTCAGCGTGTAAGTATGCTATTTTGACCGCTTTGTCAAGCGACTGAGATTGTCCGCCGGGTTATCCAAGCACCTTAATAAGCACCCAGATTATTTTCCCTTTAGCTGTTCCGAGAACCTCTCACGTGGCATTTCCGATTTTCCTCATCCATTTCTAGAAATTCTTCAAAGGCTTTTCCGGTCGGACCAGAATCCACGGAAGGCCAGAGCATAGGGAGAAAAGTAGGAGCAGGAGGAAAGTCTCTGAACTCCCAAAGACGTTGAGCCAAGTTGCGGCATCAGGTCCTCGAGGAAGGACTTGTCAGTCTTCCTCGGGCCTTTGTTACGCCAGGGGTATCCCACAAGGGAGTGTTCCTTCCGTCCGTCGCCTTGGATAGGAATCCCTCTCCTTTCTCCCACCCCCTTCCTTCCTCCCTCGTCTAATTCCTTCCGTTGTCTCATCCTCCTTCTAACTCTTCCCCTTTCTCCCCTCCCCCCCTCCTTCTTTTAACCTCCCCTTCCTTTCTCCTCTTCTCTTTCGTTTAACCTTTCCCCTATTCTCTCCCCCCCCCTTCCCCCGTCCCCGGTGCCGTAGATCTCTGGCGAAGGCGCCGCCCTCTCCCCGTCAGGAACAAAGAGGTTCTCCGGTGTCGCACGCTTCCCTGTCGGCGTCCTCGGCGAGACCTCCGCGATCCCCCGCCGAGATAGGATTGTCTGAGCAGCAAAATAAGAGCTTATTATCATCAACTCTTTTCTCCCGAATTTAGCGTTAAATAGGACGATAGTTCTCTGTCTGGGGTTATTTTGTGATTTAATTTGCACTCGGGGCTTTGTGTTTTAAAGAAAATAATCTACGGTAGCTTTCTAAGTGAGACGTTACAGTCACACATAAAGGAAAGAAAAAAGGGTGCTTGTTGAAAAATTCTTCGGCTTTCTTGACGATATTGACAAGTCATGATTACTTCACCACCGAAGGATAGACTCAGTGAACTCCTCCACGGCCTTGTTCAGGACCAAAAGGAATATAGGGATCCAGTTATTTTTCAGTCAGACTTAGTGTTCAATTTTTTTCTTATTCTGTTATATAAATGTTATACTCTTATCATTATTATTAATAGTCTTTGTAGCAGCAGCAGCAGCAGTAGTAG
Source organism: Penaeus chinensis (assembly GCF_019202785.1). Taxonomy (NCBI): domain Eukaryota; kingdom Metazoa; phylum Arthropoda; class Malacostraca; order Decapoda; family Penaeidae; genus Penaeus; species Penaeus chinensis. The sequence continues at coordinate 28,272,044 of NC_061856.1, forward strand.
CATTAACATTGTTATCACTATTATTATCATAATCGTTATTATTATTATTATTTTTTTATATTATTATTATTATTATTATTATTATTATTATTATTATTATTATTATTATTATTATTATTATTATTATTATTATTATTATTATTACCATCCTAAACAGCCCATATGTACTCACCAGTATACCGACAAGTGAATGAATCTTTCTTAATGAACACCAAGTGTGAACAGAGATCATTGTACCAGATGCACGTACGAAATGAAATTGAACAACTCATTGCGTTTCGGTGTCAATCTGGAGAATATATGACAGGAGGTTATTCATTCTCATACGAACGTCAAGAACATTTCGAGGATTTGGTGTTGTATTGTCCTTTTCTTCCTTTTTATTTCCTCACTTGATGTAATGGGATTAAGGAAGGTTTAGTTTTGAGGAAAGAAAATGGAGAGAAGATGCGTACACGGGGAGGATTGGAAGAAGGGGTGAAGGAGAGAAGATGAAAGTTAGAGAGAGAGAGAGAAGGTGTGAGTGAGGGAGGAAAGAAGGGAAGGAGGGAAAGGAGATGGTAGGGGGAAGGGAGGGAGGCAGGGAAGCTGGAAAAGTGATGGAAGGTGAGAGGGATGGAAGAAAGGAGTGAGGGATGGATGATGGAAGGGACATAAAAAAATAGAGTAAGAGAGGCGAGGAGAGAGCAAGAGAGAAAGTGAGAAGAAGGAGAAGGTGTAAGAGAGAGAGGGAGAGGGAGAAGGAAATGGAGAGGTACAGGGAGAGGGAGAGGGAGAGGGAGAGGGAGAGGGAGAGGGAGAGGGAGAGGGAGAGGGAGAGGGAGAGGGAGGAGAAGGAGGAGAAGGAGGAGAAGGAGAAGGAGAAGGAGAAGGAGAAGGAGAAGGAGAAGGAGAAGGAGAAGGAGAAGGAGAAGGAGAAGGAGAAGGAGAAGGAGAGAGAGAGAGAGAGAGAGAGAGAGAGAGAGAGAGAGAGAGAGAGAGAGAGAGAGAGAGAGAGAGAGAGAGAGAGAGAGAATGAGAAAGAGAAAAGCCCCAATACCTCCCTCCGCCGCTCTCCGTCTCACCTCCTCCTCCCACTCCGGGAGAGCGATAGCAGCGGGGCAAGTCGGCGCAGACCGCAGACTGTGTTCTAGGTCAATTAAAAACACTTAATTGTGGCGTGTGGCGTTTTACCGTGGCGGAGGAAAGGAAGAGAACAGCGTAAGGACATGGGAAGAGAGGGAGGAAAGGGGACGGGGAACGTGGAAGGGGGGAGGAGGAGGAGGAGGAGGAGGAGGAGGAGGAGGAGGAGGAGGAGGAGGAGGAGGAGGAGGAGGAGGAGGAGGAGGAGGAGGAGGAGGAGGAGGAGGAGGGGGGGGTGTAATGTATATGGGAAGAAAGAGGGGGGAGGGAAGGAGCGAGGGAGGGAGAAAGGGAAGGAGGGACGGAGGGAAGGAGGAAAGGATGGGAAGAGTACCGGACTGGCTGGAAAGATCTGATCTTGGTAGTGTCTCATCCTCGCTGACCTCCTTATGTGTGTGCGTTCTTGCTCTCACTTCTGGACCTTCCTTCCTCCCTCTCTCCTACCCCTCCCCTCAGACCTTTTCACGTCCCTCCTTCCCTTCTTCTCCCCCTTCTTCCTATTCTCCTTCCCTCCTTTCATCCCTCCCTTTCTTCCTCCCTCCCATCCTACCTTCCTTCCTCCCTCCTTCCTTCCCCCCTTCCTTCCTTCCTTCCTTCCTTCTTTCCTCCCTCCCTCCCTCCCTCCCTCCCTCCCTCCCTCCCTCCCTCCCTCCCTCCCTCCCTCCCTCTCTTCCTCCTTCCATCCCTCCCTCCCTCCTTCCCTCCCTCCTTCCCTCCCTCCTTCCCTCCCTCCTTCCCTCCCTCCCTCCTTCCCACCCATCCAATTCTTACTCAGCTAACATGACCTTTTCTTGCCGTGTAGTCTGTCTTGCATGTTGGCCTCCCTCCGGCGCTGTGCCATGCCATCAGTTGGTCTTGTTTGCACTCCAAGACATTCAAACCACGGTCTTCCACGGTTCTCTGTAGTCGGCAGTCTGTCACATCGCCATCTCTTCATGCGGTTTGGCCAGATATCAGTCCATGATACATCTTCTTTTCGTGCCTCTTGTACTTGTTTACGATGCTGTTGACCTTTCAAGGCTCATTTGCTACATCAGTCATTTACCTGCTTCACTCTTCTCGGACCCTTTCCCTCCTTCCTCTCCATTGCATCCCTGGCGAGAGATAGTCACTGACATCTTCCCTTGCATCCTTGTCATGTCCTTTTGCTGTCTCACGCACCTCACTTGGGATCTTTCCTTTGTCTCTCTGGGCCCTTGTCTATTTTGCCGTTTCATTACACCCTAACCCTTCTCGCATTCCCTCCTACCTACTCCTCCTCTTTCCCTCCCTCTCTCCCACCCTTGGCCCCTCCCCCTCCTCCTTCTCCCTATTCCCCTCCTCAACCCGCCACACTTCCCTAGGTGTCTTCCCTGCACATGTGAAAGTTGCTTCGCCGGGCCCAAGAGTCTACTTTCCCAAACAAACCTTACCTCTGACCTCGCATCCGTTTCCTTGCGTTGTGGTTTCGAATTCCTTTGTTCGGAACTGCGATGTCGAATCCTTTGTAGTTTTGCCATTGTTTTTTTTTTATATCGGTCAATTTGATTCCATCGGCAGTGGACGGAGGATTTGATGTTCTTGGCTCCCCTTTTTTAAAGTGCGTTGCCACCCACGGCTTTCCGGCGACGCAGGGATCTCGCCGACGGAAGGGAAGTCAGCGCCGCGAAGGAATGTTTTGGGACGAGGGACCTCGACCCCTATAACGTAACGGGGAGGGAAGGTGCGTGGAGGTCGTGACGCTCCAACCTGTCTCCGTCGAGACCACAATCTCCACCTTTACAAGCACCGATACTGCCTGCGTCTGCCTCGTTACAAGCTCCGCTACTACCGACGTCTGCCTCATTATAAGCTCTCGGCTGGGGTTCCGCACGAACGTCCCTTACTACAGTTGCCGTTACTGCGCCTGCCTGCCATACTACAAGCACCGTTACTACCTGCGTTTATTTCGCTACATGTTCCGTTATAAACTGCATTTTCCCCCACCATAAACTTTATTATTTTAATAGTTTGGTTGCAAACGAACCACAACAAAGCTCCAACAACGGCCCTTGAATTGACTATTTTTTTTTTTTTAAACCGTAAAGGATAATAACCATTATCCCTTGACCGTCCCTTCGTTACCGCAAGAACCGTTACTCCAGACGCGTTATCAGTATGATCTCTGATGCAATCTCATTCCTAACCTCTTTTCTTGACACATGTTCCTCACCTGCCTTAGCTTTTCACATCCGACGAAGGTGATACCACCACAAACACATCACATCATATTATTTCGGTGTCAGCTGTACCATGACAGCAGGGCCGATCGTGAACCGCCCATGACGTCACGGCCTACCATGATATCACCAACCGCCGTTATTTCGTCAGTCGCGGCGGTCTTTAAAGAACCATGACCTCATCACGTGTCATGCTCGGAACTTGACTGACTTAAGATAACCTGGATTAAGGAGCTGAAAGTAACGTAAGTGGCTGGAGACACTTGAGCAGCCGTCGCCCGCGTCATCGGTCATCCTGACATTTAACGACACGTCGAGAAAATATACAGAAAAAATATAAGACTGAAGTGTTAATTTTCTTCCAATGTTTTTTGTCTTTATATTCGCGTGTTTTTTTTTTGTGTATTTTTTTTACATCCCTCTCCATATCCGGCTTTGTAAGTCTTTACCAAAAATAATTTAAAGTCCATTTGCAGCCGTTGGTCAGAAATTCCCAACTGGCTTCAACCTGTCATCAATATATATATATATATGTGTGTGTGTGTGTGTGTGTGTGTGTGTGTGTGTGTGTGTGTGCTTGCCGTTCTTCATATCTTCCTTCCTCCTTTCCTTTCTTCCTTCCTTGCTTCCTACCGTCTGTCCATCCGGTCCCCGAGGCTCGCCCCTCCTTCTCAGATTTTCTCCTCTAACGGCACTCCCATCCACCGGCTGTTAAGCCACTGTTACTAAGAAGTTTAGCGTGACTCACGTAACATCCTCCATCTAATTAGCATAGGTATGAGTAGCTTGGCCAACGTAACTGCCATGGCCCTCATTTTTGTTCTCTCTCTGTCTCTGTCTCTGTCTCTCTCTCTCTCTCTCTCTCTCTCTCTCTCTCTCTCTCTCTCTCTCTCTCTCTCTCTCTCTCTCTCTCTCTCTCTCTCTCTCTCTCTCTCTCTCTCCATTCTCTCTCTCTCTCCATTCTCCCTCTCTCTCCATTCTCTCTCTCTCTCCATTCTCTCTCTCTCTCCATTCTCTCTTTTTCTCTCCCTTTCCATCTCACTCCCTCCCTTTACCTCCCTCCCTCCCTCACTCCCTCCGTCCTCGTTCCCTCCTTCCCCCGATCGTGGGTTCGTTCGGCAAGCAAGCAATGGCCTCATTTCTCCCCAGCAAGGACCTTGATCACAGATTGAATTCATACTGTGCGTGAATTTTAAAGGCCGTTGGAAGTGGGGTTGCGCTCTTATTGGATGACTGTGGATTTATTGTGATGGTGTGGGTGTTCGTGGGTGCTGCTGATGGTGATGATGATGATGATGAATATGACGGTGATTTTTGTTTGGTTTTGTTAGTATTGTTGTTATTGTTATTATTATTATTATTATTATTGTTATTATTATTATTATTATTATTATTGTAATTGTTGTTGTTAGTATTATTTAATTATTATTATTATTATTACCATCATTATCATCATCATTATCATTATCATCATTATCGTTATCATTATCATTATTTTTCATTTATTTGTTTTTACTGCTGCTGTTGTTGTTATTGTTATTGTTATTATTATTATTATTATTATTATTATTATTATTATTATTATTATTATTATTATTATTATTATTATTATTATTATTATTATTATTATTGATTATATTATTAACAGTAAGATTATCATCATTATTTCTCAGAGGGGAGGGAAGCTGTAAATTATTACTACCTTTATTTGTATTATAATTTTAATTTTAGAGAATTAAACTTTGCTGTTACGTTTATGTATACGTGCATGATTGGTTTAGACCTTAAGTAATTGGTTTAATGGCTAGGTAAATTATCTGAGTGTGAATAGGCAGGACGAATTGGAAAGAAAGAGTGAATAAAGAAAAGTAAGAGAAAGTGTGACTTTGTGATAATTTGATAGATATATGTGCGGGCGTGAATGTATGTATGTATGTATATATTTTTTCACATATATGTGGGCACGTGTGTGTGTGTGTGTGTATGTATGAAGGGATGTATGTATGTATGTGTGTATATATATGTATTTTTTCATTGATAATATTTCATAAAAGTACAAAAAAGTGTTGAATAATACCAATTTTGACATATATTTTATTCCATAGTTAGATTTAGGCTTTTGGTATTCTGTGGCATGTAATTTTCCATGGACATCTGACCCAATTAATTAGGCCTATGATTGAACACGGATGAATATATTCGGTAATTTAATTTCAATAGATTATTTTGTTATATGCGATCTATGTTTTTTTGTAATTATATTTTTTTTCTGTCGATTGGAGAGCTTGACATTTTGAGGACGTGAGATGTATTTGACATAGTGATCGTAGGTGTATTTTTTTGTGAGAGAGAAATAGAGGGAGATATATTTTTTGTAGGAGGGAAAGAGAGGGAGAATAACAGAGGAGAGAAAAAAAAGGAAGAGAGAAAGAGAAAGAGAGAGAGAGGGAACGAGAGGGAAATAGATAGAGAGAGAGAACGAGAGAGGAAGAGAAAGAGATAGAGGGAATGAGAGAGAAAGATAAAGAGAGAGAGGGAACGAGAGAGAAAGAGAGGACGCGAGAGAGAGAGAGAGAGAGAGAGAGAGAGAGAGAGAGAGAGAGAGAGAGAGAGAGAGAGAGAGAGAGAGAGAGAGAGAGAGAGAGAGAGAGAGAGGAGAGAAGAGAGGGAGACAAAGAAGTAGAGAGAGGAAATGAGGTAGAGAGAAATGGACAGAAAGAGATGAAAAAATCACAATTCTTTCCGATTGAAGTACCTTATGTCGACAAGGATGCTTTGCCTTGCCATTCTTATTCCGTCATCGCCCGAAGTAAGCTCACATCTCAGTCACGACAATAACAGAAAAAACATTCTTAGATGCCTTCATACCCCCTCCTCCCCCTCCCCCTCCTTTAAACATAAGGTCTTTGATACTGTCATCGGTTAAGATCTGACATTGACTTTGGGTTCCCTCATTGTCATGACAAGGAGGGGAGGGTATAGGGGAGAATGGGGGCTGGTGGTGTGGGGTGGAAGTTAGTGGAATGCGTAGTTAAAACCCCGTGTCCCCCTCCCGCTCTCCTCCCCATCCACCCTCGCTCCTACCCCAAAAGTGAAATCCTAATTTTTGCTCCATTGGCCCGCTGCCTCCCTTCCCCCCCTCGCTCTCTCCCCTCCCCCACCCTCTAGCCCTGTTTTAGGCTCTCCGCGGGGCTAATTAGAGGGAAGATGTCGGCCTAACAGTCGAAGAGGAACTGGGCTAATGACTGTAATCGCGGGGGAAATATCTAAGTGGGTGACGGGTGATGTTACTTCTTTATAGGGAACCGGGGGTCGGGGGGGGGGGGGGGTGAGCGTGGAAATGGCTTCGAGAAGGAGGAGAAGGAGGACGACGACGAAGACGAAGACGAAGAAGACGAAGACGAAAACGAAAACGAAAACGAAAACGAAAACGAAAACGAAGAGAGAGAGAGAGAGAGAGAGAGAGAGAGAGAGAGAGAGAGAGAGAGAGAGAGAGAGAGAGAGAGAGAGAGAGAGAGAGAGAGGCAAAAAGAGACAAAGAGAGAGAAATAGATAGGAGAAAGGAGTTGGGCAAAGGATTTCATGTCCCGCTCCCGTCTCCGAACCCGAAGGCGCGTCCTGAAGGGCGGACACCCTTGTGGTTTGCGTTGCGACGAGTTTCAGAAGAATGTCTAGAGACAGATCCGCCCTTTTATCCGCTCCTCTATACATCCGAGCATATTTGCATAAGTATAGAAAAGCATAAGGATAGAAAATATAGATATATAGATATGTGCTGCGAATAAAGCCATGCTCATCGTCAAACTCAATCATCATCATGAAGACAACGGCCATTTTATTTACCAACTCGTACCATCAGGACTGGGTGATGTTCCTTTCTTTTGCAATTGCACGTAACATCAGCCTATTATTTGTAATTAGCAGTGAATAGTACCTAGGTGTGCCAGTGTTATTCTTTCTTCATCACGGCTAAAGGTTACAACAATGCCATTATTTGGAGGTGAACCTTGACAACAGTTTCCCATTGTTCCTCAATCAAATTTCTGTTGACTGACTCTGAGCACTAATTCGCGTGTCGGCGCCGCTGGGTCCTGGGGCGGGGAAGGGGAGAAGGGGGGGGGGGCTTAAGTTGGGTGAGGAAAGTGGTTTTGTCTTGATTGGGAGTTCTGATCTCATGTTTAGGAAAGGGCGGGTGCACCTTCGGGTATGTATATTCGAAAATCCTATCTTTAGGGACCTGTCGGTTCCCGCGCTCGAACAGACGTAAACACACACGCACGCACACATGCCCCCCCCCCCAATACACAAACGTGTGGCATATACCATTCCCAATCATCTTTCCAAACAGGCATCAGCAGTTCGGGGTCACACGCCCGTAAAATAGATGAAAAGAAAAATGAAAAGAGAGAGAGAGAAAAAAGAAACTCCCGGTTCCCTTCGCTCTCAGACTTCCTTCTCTGCTTAAGGATGAAACGGCGGCCGTAAAGAGAAAGTGCACGTGGTGGCCCGTCGCCCTTCCTTTAAAAAAACTTTCTACAGGTCCCCCGTGTCATGGCTGTGGCTGGCCGGGATCGGTTATGGAATGGCGCGTCGAGGAGGTGGAAAGCGTCTTTGGGTATCTACGGGGAGGAAGGAAGATTTTTTTCTCCAGCTCATTTATCTTTTCGGTTTGTTTATCCAAGCGTTGAGAGATTGGATGGCGGAGGAGGGGGGGAAGCTGGAATTTGGGTTGATATTTTCGACGAAGCTTATTAAGGGGTTGCATGTGTCTGTACACATGCATGCGGACGTCGACAGCGTGGCCATCGACCTCGGCCGGCCAAAAACGCGAGCCTCTCACTCCCAAAAGTCTCGGTTTGGAGTCCGAATCGCCTCGCTCGAAAGGGCTCGGCTCTCCCTGAAAAACCCGCCATCTGTTCCTCTGCTTAATCCGCTCATCTCGAGCACTCGCTCTGGGAGGGGAGAGAGAGTCTTCTCTTCTCTCTCCTCCTCCCTGCATCCTTCTTTTTGCACCCCTTTCTTTCCCCCTCCTCCATGCACTTCCTACTCCCCCTTCCCTCTATCTCTCCTCCTCCATGCATCCCGTTCCCTCTCTCTCCATGCTTCCTATCCACCTTTCTTCTTCTTCCCCTCCTCCATGCACCCCTTCCTCCTCCTACTCCCCCTTCCCTCTCTCCACCAGCAGATCTTCCCCCTCCCCCCAGCGGAGGGAGGGGGAGAAGTGAAAGTGCCTGCGTCTGGCAGGTGAGTGACCCTTCGCTGGCTGTGCTGGGGAAGCATACGCGGACTTTCTTGCTTACTTTCGTCGATCGGGGAAAAAAGGGTTAATTTGTTGGAATCATGTGGTGGGCGTTCGTGGGCGTGTGGCGGGGCTACGGGGGGCGTCATTTGTTTTTTGTTCGTGGGCGTTCTTGCGTTTGGCAAGTCGGTCTTTACTTGTGAGTGTGTATGTGTGTATTTGGTTAACTGTGTTTGTGTGTGCATGTGTTTATTTGTGCTCATTTATGCGTGTGTCTGTGTTTGGATTTCTTTCTTTCTTTCTTTCAAATACCTCATCTCAGTAAGGCAAAACACACGCACACATCCACGAGTTTACGTGGACATGTTTATACATTTACAGAGATTCGGTGGGCGTGGATGCTTGTTTTTGATTGAACCCCCCCCCCCACCCCGCCCATTACGCCCTTCCCACGACGCATCAAGACTTTCACTCATTACCATATCAGAAAGCCTAAAAGCTCAATCCCTCCCTTCGATCTATGGCAAGAACGGCTCCTTTTCTCCCCCCCTCCTTAGCAAGGCGCCGTTTGCTTTATGTCTGCAGTTGAATGGGACTTTGCGAGCCATTGTTAGAACACCAAACACTTTCGGAGGCCAACGACCCCGCATGAGACACGTGGGGCGGGAGGGAGGGGTTGATGGGGCCGCCCCCCTCCCTTTGCCTCCTCCTCTTCCCCCTCCTCCTCCTCCTCCTCTTCCTCCCCCTCTTCCTCTTCCTCTTCCTCTTCCTCTTCCTCTCCCTCTTCTTCCTCCTCCTCCTCCTCCTCCTCCTCCTCCCCTTCCCCCTCCTCCTCCTCCTCCTCCTCCTCCTTCTCCTCCTTCTCCTCCTCCTCCTCCTCCTCCTCCTCCTCCTCCTCCTCCTCTTCCTCTTCCTGCTTTTCCTCCCCCTCCTCCTCCTCCTCCTCCTCCTCCTCCTCCTCCTCCTCCTCCTCCTCCTCCTCCTCCTCCTCCTCCTCCTCCTCCTCCTCCTCTTCATTCTCTTCATCCTATTCCTCTACCTCTTACTCCTCCCCCTCTTCGTCTTCCTCCTCCGCCAACCACTCTTCATCTTCTCTTCCCCTACCCCCTCCTCCTCCTCTTCCCCCTCCTCCTATTCCGGTGCCTCCTCTCCCTCTTCTTCCTCCTCCTCCTCCTTCTCTTCCTCCCCCTCCTCTGCTCTCCTCTTCCTCCCCCTCCCTCTCCTCCTCCCTTGTCTTCCTCCGCCTCTTCTTCTTACTCTTCCTCCTCCTCTTCCTCCTCCTCGTCCTCCTCCTCCTCTTTTTCCTCCTCGTCCTCGTCCTCCTCCTCCTCCTCCTCCTCCTCCTCCTCCTCCTCCTCCTCCTCCTCCTCCTCCTCCTCCTCCTCCTCCTCCTCCTCCCCCTCCCCCCTTCGCCCTCGCCCTCGCCCTCCTCCTCCTCCCCCCTTCGCCCTCGCCCTCCTCCTCCTCCTCCTCCTCCTCCTCCTCCTCCTCCTCCTCCTCCTCCTCCTCCTCCTCCTCCTCCTCCTCCTCCTCCTCCTCCACCTCCTCCTCCCCTTCCACCTCCCCCTCGTAAGCGACCCCCCCCCCCAGTCCCCAGCGATGTCGCAACGCCGTGCATTGTCTCGCCTCCGCCTGCCCGCGGTTCGAGGCCCGGCCACCCGAGAGCGATTCGGGCGCGCTGCCGATTGTCCAATCTTGGGGAATGGAAAGAACGGCGTGTTAAAAAATCTCATGATTCAAGGTTCTTCCAGTCTCATTATCTTTGTGTATCTCTCTCTCTCTCTCTCTCTCTCTCTCTCTCTCTCTCTCTCTCTCTCTCTCTCTCTCTCTCTCTCTCTCTCTCTCTCTCTCTCTCTCTCTCTCTCATTCTCTCTCATTCTCTCTCTCTCTCTCTCTCTCTCTCTCTCTCTCTCTCTCTCTCTCTCTCTCTCTCTCTCTCTCTCTCTCTCTCTCTCTCTCTCTCTCTCTCTCTCTCTCTCTCTCTCTCTCTCTCTCTCTCTCTCTCTCTCTCTCTCTCTCTCTCTCTCTCTCTCTCTCTCTCTCTCTCTCATTCTCTCTCTCTCTCTCTCTCTCTCTCTCTCTCTCTCTCTCTCTCTCTCTCTCTCTCTCTCTCTCTCTCTCTCTGTGTGTGTGTGTGTGTGTGTGTGTGTGTGTGTGTGTGTGTATGTGTGTTTGTGTGTGTGTCTTCACTGTGTGTTGTCCGTCTTTTCCTCTCGCTCTTCCTGTACATCTATCTCTATATCTCTCTTTGTCTTTTCCTCTCTCTCTCTCTCCCTCTTTTTCAACCGCATTCGAATGAATATATTTCAGAGATGGATTCCTTAGGGCGATGTCGTGTGAGGCGCCGGAAGAATTTGGGATCAGAAAAGGATTTGGCGATTTTTAGAGGCTAGCTTTCCCTTTTCTTATTTCATGTTTAAGCTTCTTTTTACTCTCTCATATTTCTTAATGTTGTGTTCTTCTTAGTCCTTCTCGCTCTTTTTTTCTACTTTTTAACTTTTCTTCCTTCTTTCCTCCATCTCTTCCTCTTCGTCATCTTTCATATGTTCCTCTTCTCCATCTCCTTTTATTTTCCTTTCACTCCCCCTTGTCCATTCCTTCTTCTCCTTTCTTTCTTCTTTCTTGTTTCTGCTCCCCATGGCCTCTATACTCTCTCCTCCTCCTCTTCTTCTTATACGTCTTCGTTCTCCCTCCTCCTCCTCCTCTTCTCCATCCTCCCTCTTTATCCTCTTCCCCTTCTCCCCCTCTTCCTTCTCTTCTCCACTTCTGTCTCTTCTCTTTCCTCCTCTTCCTCCTCCTCCCGCCGCGTCCTTGCTCCTCCCTCGTCGGCCCAGAAAGCGCGAGGTTATTACTCGAGTTATGTTCTCACGCGATGACTCTCCGTTTTGTCTTGAGATATCGTAGTGTTGTAACGCTTCCTTGAGAGAGAGAGAGAGAGGGGGGGGGGGGAGGGAGAGGGAGAGGGAGAGGGAGAGGGAGGGAGAGGGAGGGGGAGGGAGAGAGGGAGAGGGAGAGGGTGGGAGGGAGAGGGAGACGGAGAGAGGGAGAGGGAGAGGGAGAGGGAGAGGGAGAGGGAGAGGGAGAGGGAGAGAGAGAGAGGGAGAGGGAGAGGGAGAGGGAGAGGGAGAGGGTGGGAGGGAGAGGGAGAGGGAGAGGGAGAGGGAGAGGGAGTGGGAGAGGGAGAGGGAGAGGGTGGGAGGGAGAGAGGGGGAGGGAGAGAGGGAGGGAGGGAGAGGGAGGGAGGGAGAGGGAGGGAGAGGGAGAGGGAGAGAGAGAGGGAGAGGGAGAGGGAGAGAGAGAGAGGGAAAGGGAGAGAGGGAGATAGATAGAGAGAGAGAGGGGGGAGGGGAGGGAGAGAGATTCGGAGAGAGAGAGGGGGAGGGGGAAGGAGGGAGAGGGGTAGAGGGAGAGGGACGGGGGAGAGGGTAAAACAACAACGATTGATAAGAATAATAGAGTAAGAGAGAGAGAGAGAGGGAGGGAGGGAGGAGTAGAGGGCGACAGAGAAACCAGGAAGAGATAGACGAATAAATACTATAATCATGATATAATGGGGTTTGAGAGAGGGAAATGAAGAGACGCACACACACACACAAAAAAAAGGAAGAGTAAAAAAAGAAGAGGAAAAACGTCGACTTTCGAGCGCATCGCGGATTACTTAAAACGAGATAGAAACGCTGAGATTTTTTTCTTCCAATGAAAGTTCTCTACCAGGCTGATTGAGTCGGAGGAAAGTGAAGGTTGTACAAGAGAGCGTGTGTGAGTGCGTGTATGCGTGCGTGCGTGTGTGCGTGTGCAGCATGACGCCACCAGGTGTCACGGTGCCGAGAGGGAGTCATGGCGGTGCCAGCTGGCGATCACTCTTACCCGCTCGCCACACGACGCTTCTCGGCGCCACGAACGTCGCGCGACCTTGCGGGTGGGGGGTTAGGGGCGGGGTTGGGGGGGGGCCGTGTGAGGGGTGAGTGGGGGTCGGGAGGGGGTAGGGAAAAAGTTCAATCGGGGAAGGGGGGGGGTGAGGAGAGGGGGAGGAAGGAGGGGGTATGTTTTTGTTTGATTAGTTTTTTGGCGTCTGTTTTTGTGTGTATTTTTAGGGGGTCGGAGGTTATTGTGTTGGAGAAAGGGACGAGGAGAGAAATGAGACGAAGCGAAAAAACGAATGAGATTGTAGGTATGTACATACTTACATACATCCACACACACGCACGCACGCACGCACACACGCACGCACACAGACACGCACACACACACACACACACCGACACGCACACACACACACACACACCGACACACACACACACACACACACACACACACACACACACACACACACACACACACACACACACACACACACACACACACACACACACACATATGTGTGTGTATGTGTATATGTATGAGTTTATATATATATATATATATATATATATATATATATATATATATGTATTTGTATATACATATTGTATATACATTTACATATGCATATATACATACATTCTCTCCCTCTCTCTCTCTGTCTCTCTTACTGCCTCTTGTTCTCTTCCGTGTCTCCCTCTCTCCTTGTATTTCATCAGTTATATCTTTTACAATCTTATCTGAGTAGAGAATCAATATAATCATAGCGAAAAGTAAAAAGATAGTCGCTCTGTAATCATTGCTGTCAGACATAACGGCTAAAGATAAAAAAAAGGGAAAAAAGAAAACACAGAATAAAGTTTTATTATTATTATATGAAAAGTATATTTTAATAATGATAGGAGTCACACGAGTGAGACAAATGACAGTGAATTAATAATAATAACGGCAATAGAAGCGAAACGAACACAGGCACCGCCGTGTTTGTGGGAAACCCTGACGTTCATTTTGGAGAAAGAGAATTGACTTTGCAGACGCCCGCCGACAATGCGCGGTGACTTCAACTCGACAGTAAGTTACAATCCGCTATGTGTCCTTATCCCGGGCTGTCGCCAGGGTCTGGTTATTTTCATCTCTTAAAAGAAAGAGAATGCGCACTTCTTGAATGGGTTTTGGTTGTTTTGTTTGTGTGTAGGCAATGTGTTTTGTAATTTCTGTTTGTTAATCATGGTCTTGTACGATTTTATATATATATATATATATATATATATATATATATATATATATATATATATATATTTTATGTCATTATTTTCGCGTTTTCTTTTTTTTTTTTATGATGCCTGTCAAACCGCAGAGTAATAGCGTTATGTAACATTGGGATGATTAGAATTTCTTTAGCGGTGTAATAAATATCTGTGGTATTTTATTTTTGTGTGTAATGATATGCCCGCTGGTTGCTTGGGGAGAGGGTGGTGCTTGTCGTGCAGGGATGTCTCATTACATATTCATTTGGTATTGTAATTGTTAACGGTTGAAATCCATTTTTTTTTGTCCTTGAGATTAAAATATAAAGTGATTGTCTGTAGGCGGGATTTTTTTTTTTGATTTTTTTTTTTTTTTTTTTTTTTTAGATCTCCATAACTATGCACATGAAAAAGGATTAGCCAGGTAATTAAAAATGACTACAGATAAAAATTAATCTTACCCCCCCCCACTAAAAAAGGAAAGATAGAATGAAATGAAAGTCGTCTCGATTACGTTAACCTGAGTTTTCAAAACTTTTTTTCTGAAAAGAGTTGGCGAGAAAGAAGTAGTAGCATGACGTTGAAACAAGCATCACAAAAAAAGGAGCTTCATCATCGGCGTTCTAATTCTGAAACGAAGAAAAGAACATAGGAGAAAAAAAAAAAGAGAAGAGAGGGGAATTCAGAAGAAGAAAAATGTAGAGTTATCTCCTACTGCCGACCAAGTTGTACTGCGTGACCCAAAGTTTCTTTG
>NC_061856.1:28298964-28301464 GCF_019202785.1 Penaeus chinensis
CTTCTTCTTCTTCTTCCCGTTCCTTCTTTTTTCTTTTTTCTTTTTCTTTTACTCTTCTCTCCTGCTTCTCCCATATTTCTACTGATGCTACTTTTTCTTACCATTTACTTCCCTTTTTTTCTTATTTTTCTTCTTCTTCTTCCTCCGGGAAGGAGGGAGGCAGGAAAGGAGGAAGGGAGGGAGGAAAGAAGGAAGGGAGAGAGGAAAGAAGGAAGGGAGAGAGGAAAGAAGGAAGGGAGAGAGGAAAGAAGGAAGAGAGAGAGGAAAGGAGAGAGAGAGGAAAGGAGGAAGGGAAGGAGGAAAGGAGGAAGGGAGAGAGGAAAGGAGGAAGGGAGGGAGGAAAGGAGGAAGGGAGGGAGGAAAGAAGGAAGGGAGGGAGGAGGAAAGGAGGAAGGAAGGGAGGAAAGGAGGAAGGGAGGGAGGAAAGGAGGAAGGGTGGAAGGAAGGAAGGAAGGAAGGAAGGAAGGAAGGAAAGGAGGAAGAGCGAGAGCGAAAGAGAGAGCGAGAGCGAGAGCGAAAGAGAGAGCGAAAGAGAGAGAGAGAAAGAGAGAGAGAGAGAAAGGGAAAGAAAAATAAAAAGAAAAATAAAAATAAAAAGAAAAAGAAAGAGAGAGAGAGAGAGAGAGAGAGAGAGAGAGAGAGAGAGAGAGAGAGAGAGAGAGAGAGAGAGAGAGAGAGAGAGAGAGAGAGAGAGAGAGAGAGAGAGACAACAAAATTGATATTGTGAAAGTGCTAGGTAGAATAGGCAACAACAAAGTACAAAAAAAAAAAAAAAAAAAAGGTGAAGCGACAGCGACAGGTAAATGGGCAATGGAAAATGAAATAAAACAGATGCTGCAAATTAATGCGAGAAGAGAAGATGCAAGAGGAGGAGAGGGGAGGAAAAGAAGAGCAGAGCAAGGATTATGGTGTGATTACGTAGGCTAGCTCGAAACGTGACGTCGCACGTGGTCAGCGATGCTCTGGGGGCGCTCACGTGGCCCGGCACGAGCCGCTGGCAGCTCTCCTTCGCGAGCACAACGCAGCCGGAGGGAAACGCGGCCCCCGCCAGAGTGGAGCGGGGATGGGGGCCTTCAGATGGAACAGGCATCCGAAACAGAATCAGGGAAATGATGAAAGAAGAAACGGGGGGAGAGAGGGAGACAGAGATAAAGAGAGGAAGTGAAGAGCGAAACACGGAGTAAGTGGAAGAGTGGCGGGGAAGGGGGAGCGAGGGGTCGAGCGGGGCTGACGCAGAGCGAGGGGAGCAGGGAGGACGAAGCAGGCCTCGCGGCCCCGGGATCAGTCACCTGCAGCTCGCGCCAGTGAGGGGTTGTTGGCCCGCGTCCTCGCCCGCAATCATGTTGACTGCCCGTGCAAGAGAGTATTCCCCTCATCCTGCTCGCCTGAAGTCCCCTCGGCCTCGCTGCCGACGGCATCCTCGGATCTCAATGCTTCGAGATTGTGCTCCGTATATCCACCACGGTGAGACTCTGCCTTCATACGGGGGGCGCCTCTTCACAGCCTGCTTGTGAAGGTGTTCGCGTGTTTCCCCTCAGGTCGGCGGCCTCGCCTGGCCTCGGCCCCGGGAAGTGAATGTGCTACACTTGTGCTCGTTCGCGGAAAAAGGACTGCGTTGACAGAGAAGCGCTCTTGTGGTCGGCGTCGCATCTTTTGCGTCGGCCTGTGGCGACGGCCAGACTGAGGAGATACCACAGTGATGTGTCACGATCACGCTAATATCCTGATAAGCAGACGTAGCAAAGTGGGGAGTTGTAGGGACGAGAACACGTTTTAGGCAACCGACGCGTTCAAGTGAGGGAAGTAACGCAAAGGTCAGCCCACGGGGAAAAGTGAGGGTATCGGTGTGTGCCAGTGTACCGGAGGAGAAATAGGCTGGGATAGGGTAGGATGGCTTAAAAAAAGATCCTAGGTAGGACACATTACCAATGTATGAATATTAGTGAGTGTCGTGATTTGGATTCCGGGCAAACACGTGCGTATTAGTGAAGCGGGATGGGAGGAGGATCACGCATGAATTTTAAGGTCATGGACACCCATCGGGCCCGCGCCAAATACACGCGGGGGAGACGCAGTGCATGGGGGGAGGGTACGGCTGAGGTACACAACTTAAAGGGAGGAGGGGAGAAAGAGGTACACACTTGCCTAAACAAACCCAGCATCTTGGACCTTGGTGCGGAGCAATTTCCTTGCTGTGGCAAGTTCAAAGACAACCATTTTTAGGGAAAGAGTTCAGACTGCCAAGTTGTAGACCACGCTGGAGAGATGGCAGAAGCTGTGATTGATTAACGTATGCGTTGAAGAATCTCCGCTTTAAGCTAGAGATCCTTGACAGGCAGGCGAACATTGCGTTTACCAGTACATACAGACAATGTACGTACAGATGAATATATATATATATATATATATATATATATATATATATATATATATATATATATATATATATATATGCATTTATGTATGTATATAAGTATGTAGTTATATATATTTTATCGAA
>NC_061856.1:28306464-28313964 GCF_019202785.1 Penaeus chinensis
CTTGTGGCTACGATATTTCTTTTGATCTCTCTTTCAGTAATATGAATATTTTGTTATATATATTTATATATCATATATTTATTTATTTATATATATCTATATATAACGTATATCTATATATTTAGATTGATAGATAGATAGATATAAATTAACATATATACACACATGTATGTAAATATGTATATCTATCTATCTATCTATCTATCTATCTATCTATATATATATATATATATATATATATATGTGTGTGTGTGTGTGTGTGTATACATATATACACACATATACATGTACACATATACATATATATATGTATATATATATGTATATATAGATAGATAGGTAGATATCTAGCTATCTATCCATACATATTGATATATATTTACACACAAATGTATATAATATACATACATATTTGGTTAAATATTTGTGCGTGTGTGCGTGCGCGTGTGTGTGTGTGTGTGTGTGTGTGTGTGTGTGTGTGTGTGTGTGTGTGTGTGTGTGTGTGTGTGTGTGTGTGTGTGTGTGTGTGTGTGTTTATGTGTATATATACATACATACATACATACATACATACATACATACATACATACATACATACATACATACATACATACATACATACATACATATATTTATATATATATATATATGTTATCCACCTCCCCCCCCCCCCCCCCCCCCCCCCCCCCCGTTCCCGCTGCCGCAACGCCGTGTCAAGGCTTCTCGGTGCTTCATCCTGTCGCTTCACTCGCCTCTCCCTAATCCCTAATTCTTGACGTCATCATCAGCGCAGTGACCACTCACCATCACATGCCCGTGCCACAGCGCGTGCCGGAGTGCCCTTGGGGTTCTGGTGGCACTGCGACTTGTGGCACCGCTTCCTGCTGTGTTCGAAGGCAATGGTCTGGGGCCCGGCACTTCCCGCGGTCCTTGGGAGCCTCGCGAGGAGCAGGTCTTGGTCCCGGCCTCGGTCCCGCCCGCCCGGACGCTGCCCGGCTTGCTCTTTGGCGCCGTCGGGGGGGAAGTTACGGCAGATGGCTGTAGGTCACTTGCTGCGGGTGGCTGGCCTTTTTAAGATGATCTATGGATTATTGTCTCTTTTTGTCATCGCTTGAGTCCTTCTTTTTTCTCTTTTCATTGTTTTTTTTCTCCTCTTTTTCTTACTTTTGCCTTTCCGTTGGTCTTTCATCTATCGTCGTAACGTTGTGGCACTTTCTCTGATATTTTATTACTATTGTCAGTGTTATTGCGGCCGCCTGTGATTCATCGCCACCTCTTCCGTGATCGAGAGGCTTTTCGGGCCGAGATGACTTCCACCTTTACTGACGGTCTTGCTTTATTTTGGCAAACGTATGCGGTGCATGCGTCTTGCACTCACGCAAACACACACGCATGCATATACACACATACAATCCATACAGACAGACAGGCAGACAGACTTCCTGTCTTTGCCATAAATGCATTCACTAATCCTGCTTGTCTGTTTCCCATCACTACGTGCTTCTATCCTATCCTCCATCCTATCCTCCCATGTGGATAGGACACCCTTGCCTAGAACTGTTGTGGTGTTGTCAGCGAGGCTATTGGATCCGACATCACGGGATAGTGTCATGGTGTTGTAGTGTACCCTGGTGACGCTCATGCCCCCTGCCTCTGACACAATCGGCCACCGTGCGTCACCGTAACTATTGTTATCGTTTCTCGTGCCTTCGCTATTTCTTTCGCTTGTGCTCACGTGCCCCCTTCTTTTCTTGTATGTTATTTCTCTATTTTTTCTTATTCCTTTTAATCTTTCTCTCTCCTTGTCTTTCTTCTCCCTCTCATCTCCGTCTCTTCTAGCCCATCTATCTTCTTCAACTCCTCTTCTCTCTCTCTCTCTCTCTCTCTCTCTCTCTCTCTCTCTCTCTCTCTCTCTCTCTCTCTCTCTCTCTCTCTCTCTCTCTCTCTCTCTCTCTCTCGCTCTCTCTCTCGCTCTCTCTTCAATTCTTTTCTTTCGGATCTGCTCATCCTCATTTCAACTCTTCTATATATATTTCTTCCTCATTGATTCCCAATATAACTCCACTTTCGACCCGTCACGAGGCGAGGCAACAGCAGGAGAAAAGGAAGACAAAAGAGGAGGGGGGGGAGGGGGAGGGGAGCAGCAGGAGGAGCAAGAGGAGGAGAAGGGGAGAAGGGGAGAGGGGGAGAGGGGGGAGAAGGGCGTTGAAACTTTCTCGGACGAAAGATCTGTTTTCACTGTCAGCCGTGACATCACAACTTTCACCTTGCAACCTGGAGTGAGTCGGGAGGGGGGGGGGGGGGTAGGGCGAAGAGGTGAGTCGAGAGCGACATTCCTCCCCTCCTCCTTCTCCTCATTTGACTTCCTTCTCTTCTCTTCTCTCCTCCTACTACTTCTTCCTCTCTCCTCCTTCTTATTCTCCTATTCCTCCTCCTCCTCCTCCTCCTCCTCCTCCTCCTCCTCCTCCTCCCCCTGCTCCTCTTCCCCCCCTCCTCCTCCTCCTCCCCCCTCCTCCCCCCTCCCCCTCCCCCTTCCCCTCCCCCTCCCCTTCCTCCCCCCTCCTCCCTATCCCCCCTCCTCCCCCTCCCTCCCCCTCCCTCCCCACCCCAGCCCTCCTTTTACAGCGACGGCTTCCCCGCCTCCCCCGCTCCGGCGCCTTGACCATATAAGCCGCTGTATCGCCATCTTTCCCCAGCCTTTTACTCTAACCTATTTTTGTAAACGAACGTGGCGTGACGGCGGTTCAAGGCGCTCTTCCGATTCGCTCGTTTATTCTTCTCTCTGTTTTCTTCTCTTTCTTTTTTGGTATGGTTTATCTGTTTCTTCTTTTGCTTGTTTGTTTTTTTTCTCTCTCTCTGTTGGGGAATGGAGGAAATATGTATCTTTGTCGATGGTGATTGTATTTTTTCTTTTTTTTGAGGGGGGGGGGGATATTTGTGTATGTTTGTTTCTTAGTATTTGTGCTAATAATAATACAAAAACACGTTATATCTAAATGGGCGAACAACAATAACAACACCAAAGGAAAACTTGAAAGACGAAAAAAAAATAATAATAAAAAAAAAAATAATCCAAGGAGATAGCTGCATTGCCCCGACAGGCGACTAGGCCTATAAGACTAATCGACCGACTGATCCCCTGTTCGGTTTCTTTGCGGCCGCCGGTTATTCGGTCGGCCGCCGGTAGAGGGCCGTCTGATCCGTGTCCTTGTTTGGGTGCATTTTTTTGTGTGTTTCTTCGAGTGGGTGTCGCAGTTGATAGGGTAGGGTGGAGGAGGGAGGGGTTTGGTTAATGAGTGGGGGGGGGGGGGTTGGGGGTTTACGTTTGTTTGTGGTCAATGCTGTTTGCATTTATGGGATGGAGGTGCGTACGCATTAGTTATGGATGCGCGTACAAACACATACACACATATACATACGTACAAACACACCTACTCACACACACACACGCACACGCACACGCACACGCACTCACACACACACGCACACGCACACACACACACGCACACACGCACACACGCACACACACACACACACACACACACACACACACACACACACACACACACACACACACACACACACACACACACACACACACTCACACACTCACACACTCACACACTCACACACTCACACACTCACACTCACACACACACACATATATATATATATATATATATATATATATATATATATATATATATGTGTGTGTGTGTGTGTGTGTGTGTGTGTGTGTGTGTGTGTGTGTGTGTGTGTATTCATGTGCGTGTGCGTGCAAAAGCGTTTCTGTGTTTGTATATATATATATAGAATCGAGAACGCGATCGGCGTCAAGAGCCGGAGATCAGCACGCGGAAGACGACGGCGCTGCAGTTGCCATGGCGAGGAGCGTCAGCGTATGGCGAGCGGACGCCGATTTTGGCTTCGAGCGTAATCCGCAGAGTTGTGAATCTCGGGAGCTGCAGCGCTTTGTCGGGCTTGGGTAGCGTAGGATCGGCAAGAGGGGAGGGAAGGGGGAAGGGAAAGGGGAAGGGGAGAGGGAAAGGGGAAGGGGACGGGGAGAGGGAAGGGGGAGGGGGGAGGAGAGGAGCTGTTTATTCCAGCACACGCCAGAGTTGCGGGGTGATCGAGGGAGCTCCTTGGGGAGGGAAAGGGAGGGGGAGGGGGAGTGGCTTCGAAGCTACGATGACCTACATTCGGGTCCGTGGTAAGGGTCACGGGCACGCCTCGCATCGCTCCCTCCTCCCCCACTCCCTCGCCCCTCCTTCCCCTTCTCCCTCTCCCCTCCCCACTGGTCCCCAGGCTACGCCAAGGAGGGAAGCAAGGTGTGGGGCCAGAAGGATAGAATAGAGGGAGGGGGAGAGGGGGAGAGGGGGAGAGGGTACTAGGATGCCCTCGAGGGTCGGGGATGCTGACCTTTTCGGGCGCGGGTTCAGAGCGTGTCGCAATACCGGACTGTGGGAAAAGGAGAAATGAACATACATAGAACGACAGATGGAGAGAGAGAGAGAGAGAGAGAGAGAGAGAGAGAGAGAGAGAGAGAGAGAGAGAGAGAGAGAGAGAGAGAGAGAGAGAGAGAGAGAGAGAGAGAAAGAGTATATGGAGGAAAGCATAACAAGATATAGAAATAGCATGTATGTTGTTGAAGCTATTGAACAATTTCGTGCTAGAGATACAGCGATCATAAAAAGAGGTACTGTTATGTTACTTTTGAACACAACCTTTATTGTTGTTGAGGAAATAATTTAATCGTTATTTGGACGATAAAGCCAGGACTTCCACGGACGAGAGGGCAAGGGCGTGTCTGGGGCTGCCCCCCCCCCCCCCCCCCCGTGGTAGTCGATCCCAGGTGGATAAGAAGCGCCTGGGGCCCAGAGCGAGCGAAGCGTCAGGGAAGTAACAAGGTGTTTCCTAGTTCCTGGTGATGATCAGGGCGGACTTCCGGGGAGAAACGCCGTCAGTTTCTCCTTGACTTTCATGTGATGAGGCGACGCGGAGGGTGAGGGTCGCGACGGCGCCGCCCGCTCTCCTGGCGAAGGCCCTGCCCTTCCGACGGCGCTGGCGTGCTCGAGTTGCGAAGAGGCATGGGCACGGCTACGCATACACGGGCACGCACAATCAAGCAAACAACCCCATCTGCTTCACAAGCACCTAATTGTATCCGTCTCAACGGGAATGCGCATATAGGCAAACACACACACACAAACACACACACACACACACACACACACACACACACACACACACACACACACACACACACACACACACACACACACACACACACACATAACCCCCCCCCCCCCCCGCTCGCACACATCGCCCCCTCCTCCACACACCTTTCTAAAGCGCCTTCCTCGTGTTCCCTCTTCTCGCCTCTTTCGTTTATTTCCGGAGATTTTTGTTTACACGGCTTGTAACCGCTCCCCTGTACGAATGGTATTAATAAACGCGGTTTGTTTACGTGGGATTATCCCTCATTCACACTCACTCGTTCACTCACTAAACTCATTCTCTCGCACATTCATTTCCTCACCTTCCCAGTCATTGAGTCTCATTCACTCCTCACTCAGATGTTTACTCACCCGTTTGTCTCTCGCTCTCCCTCCCTGTGAGGAATCCCCAGGGGCTATCCTTCAGGAGGATTTTCCAAGTGATGTGCAATGATAGGAAACACCAGGGTGGGAATCTCTCTCTCTCTCTCTCTCTCTCTCTCTCTCTCTCTCTCTCTCTCTCTCTCTCTCTCTCTCTCTCTCTCTCTCTCTCTCTCTCTCTCTCTCTCTCTCTTTCTCTATCCCCCCCTTCTCTCTCTCTCTCTCTCTCTCTCTCTCTCTCTCTCTCTCTCTCTCTCTCTCTCTCTCTCTCTCTCTCTCTCTCTCTCTCTCTCTATCTATCTATCTATCTATCTATCTATCTCTCACCAATTCACCAACACAACCTTCCACTCAATACATCACTCACTCGCTTTCGTTCACGCGCCGATGCCACGCGATAAAAAATAATTGTCTGTGGCCGTGTGTGCTGAGACCGTGCCATGTCTACTTATTATGGATTTGTACCCAAGTGCAAGTGCTTAAGGGGGGAGGGGGGGGGGGGCAGGGGGGGGTCGGTTGTGGCTCAGAGAAGGAAAGTGTTACGTGCAAAGTGCTGCGTCATAGGGAAACTCGTAGGTGCTGCTGCTGTACGGCCCTCGCCACCTTCTCTTCTTCGTTTGTTTCTTGTATTCTTTGTTCTGTCTGTGTTTTCACTTTCTCTCATCCGCACTGCCTCTTCGTGTATCTTTTACCCGTATTGTTTGCTTGCTTGCTTAATTTTCGCTCTTCCTCCTCCTCGCCGTGCTGTTTTTTGTCTCATTGTTTTCCATTTTCTTTTCTTCCTTTTCTTTTCCAGAGCTCCCTCAAAAAGCTCACTCTTTTCCTACTCCACCATCATCCTCCCTTCTCCCTCTAATGCCACACCTAGTTTTTCTCTTAATTGTGCTCCTCCCCCTCCTCCTCTTTCTCTTCCTCTTCCCCCTCCTCCCCTTCCTCCCCTTCCTCCCCTTCCTCCTCCCTCCGAAGTGTTGCCAGACACCGCCGTCAATAACCCTCCTAAGTCGCGGAGAAAGTTGTTTACATAATCAAGTGGCATCCTTCAGTATTACGTTTAGTCCGTGCTTCCGATGTGCTTGCAAGCAATCAGGGCGGCTGCAGCATGTCCAGCGGCAAGTGCTTGCGCGGTCGGACGAGGAGAGACGGCGGCTTTGTAAGGCACTCTTTGTTTACTTTCTTTGCTTACAAATCGACATCCTTGAAAACGAAGAAAAAGCAATTAAAAAAATGTTAGATTTCTTCTTTTGCAAGGAAGGCGATTTGTTTTTGTTTTCCTTCTTTTTGAAAAGATATCGTTATTGTATCTGCTTGGCCATGCGTTTTGTTCTCTATATCCCTTTCTCCCTTTCGCTCTATCTCTTTCTCTCTTTCTTCCTTTTCTCCTTTTTTCTCATTTTCTCTTTCACTCTCTCTCTCTCCCTTCGCCTTTCTCTCCCTTTCTCTCTTTCTCTCTCTCTCTCTTTCTCTCTTTCTCTCTTTCTCTCTTTCTCCTTTTCTCTCTTTCTCCTTTTCTCTCTTTCTCCTTTTCTCTCTTTCTCCTTTTCTCTCTTTCTCTCTTTCTCTCTCTCTCTCTCTCTCTCTCTCTCTCTCTCTCTCTCTCTCTCTCTCTCTCTCTCTCTCTCTCTCTCTCTCTCTCTCTCTCTCTATCTCTCTCTCTCCTCTCTCTCTCTCGCTCTCTCTCTCTCTCTCTCTCTCTCTCTCTCTCTCTCTCTCTCTCTCTCTCTCTCTCTCTCTCTCTCTCTCTCTCTCCCTCTCTCTCTCTCTCTCTCTCTCTCTCTCTCTCTCTCTCTCTCTCTCTCTCTCTCTCTCTCTCTCTCTCTCTCCCTCTCTCTCTCTCTCTCTCCCTCCCTCCCTCTCTCTCCCTCTTATTAAATAAACAGGTAGATAGAATAGCCAAATACACTAG
>NC_061856.1:28316464-28336464 GCF_019202785.1 Penaeus chinensis
TCTCTCTCTCTCTCTCTCTCTCTCTCGCTCTCTCTCTCTCGCTCTCTCTCTCTCTCTCTCTCTCTCTCTCTCTCTCTCTCTCTCTCTCTCTCTCTCTCTCTCTCTCTCTCTCTCTCTCTCTGTCTCTCTCTCTCTCTCTCTCTCTCTCTCTCTCTCTCTCTCTCTCTCTCTCTCTCTCTCTCTCTCTCTTCCTCTCTCTCTCTTTTTTCTCTATCTCTTGCTCTCGCTCTCTCCCCTCTCTTGCTCTCTCCTCTCTCTTTTTCTCATCCCCTTTCTCATTCTCCTATCTTCTGTCTCCTGCCTCTCTTTCCATGAACCCTGACATCTACCGTCTTCCTACACGGTCGCAGCTGAATTACAACCGCTTAAAAAGTAGGATGAATGCAAGCAGTTCTTGGACGCGCAGTTTGTGCCAAAGAGCAAAAACTCCGGCGGGAATGAATAACAGAGACGAAGGACTGAGAGAGCAGACTTTCCGCCAAGTCCCCTGACACTGTGCTATCCGCGAGGGAACTATTTGTAATCTTGAGGGAGCCGCGCAGCCGACCACCTTGATGGCTACTTTCATCCGTCTCCTTCTCCTTGCAGCCGATTCCCTGCAACTGCATTGCCTCGCTTCTCGTAAAACACGCCCCGAAAGCCACAAGGCAGCATATGTTATTGTGTCTCTATGGCTAACTGCAGGCAAAAAAAGGAATTTCGAAATGTCAGAGTCAGGCGGAGGTGAGCAGTCTTTGGCCTGGCGCAGCGGTGGCCATGGCAGGTGCGGTCTGCAAGGTTCCATCATCGCAGTCATGTTGAATGTTGAATGTCGGGTGTTTTGTGGGCGGGGCCCCCGGGCGGGCGGGCGGGCGTGAGGACTGGCACTGGTTGTTGCCGCGGGTTGGCTCGGGCTCCTCGCAATGAAAGAGAAAGCTGCCGTGACTCCGGCGTCGGGCTATGGGCGGTGCTGAGACCACGACGGTCGGGGGGTCGAACCCGAGGCTCTCGCTCGTCCGCCAGTTTCTCTCCGACCACCGCCTCGCGTGGAGGGACCCTAGCGGTGCTGTCGCTACTTAAGCTGTGTCGGTCGTCCCGAGTGTTGTGTTGTGGTGCCAGTGTGGCACAAGTGTAGCCAGTGTGGCACAGTGACCTATATGCTGCCCTAAGTGTTTTACCCAACAGTGCCTCTTACTACCTCTGCGGTGCCACGTGCCCGTTGTCCAGGCTGACCGTGCCACGATCAGCCTGCACCTGTTGCTTCCCGTGTTACCATAGAACCTGCGCCTTGCCGCCCGTGGCCGCAGAGTGCCGCCTTTATGGTGGACATTAGAGTTGAACCGTCTCATTCGACACCCATGCTTACACAAGGTAAACACAACGACTTCGTACGCACTGTCGGGCTGCCGATCCTGTTGCTTACTTCTCGACTTTAGTGTTAATGCAGGAGAACTCTCCTCTGGCTTTCGGAGGGGAATTTGAAGCCACGACATTTCCAGTGAAAGGGAAAAACGCCCGCTTACTATGCGGGCACAACCACGGAAAGAAAAGGCCATTTTTACATTTCTGTGTAGCGCTGTCTCTACTACGTGGAGTCTTTTTGTGGTTTAAAGTGGATTTTGTGATTTTTGTATGAATAGACTTGGATTTTATCCTTAACAGTAAAAATGATAGTTCACCACTAAAAAAGGAATTGTGCACCTAATAAATAATGGATGAACAGGATTACGTAAAGTAACAAAAGAGAATAAGAACGATAGAGAAAGCGGTATTGCAACGATGCATTATGTGTATGAGGGTCACACTGTTGCAGGTAATGTAGGTTTGCAGATGAAAGGTAGATACGTGCTTGTCAGTACTTAGGGGCCTTTGTGACTACCCGTACGTGTCTTTAAATGTGTATATTTGGTTTCCAATTATATATTCAAAAGTATTAATCGGCATAAAATGAAAAGGTTTTAAACATGTAGATTTGTATTATATAGCGGGTGGTGCGGGCGAAAATGGATTACAATAAGACAAGCAATACTATATAAATATTTAAAGTATTATATTCATTTGTTTATTGATTAATTACTATTATTATCATTAGTAGTAGTAGTAGTAGTAGTAATAGTAGTAGTAGTAGTAGTAGTAGTAGTGTAGTAGTATCTTTATCATTATCTTTATTATTATCATCATAATTATTATCATTATCATTATCATTATCATAATGATGATTACAGTTGGTATTCTTTGTGTGCTGTAAATTAGCCCAGGCGCTTAAGCAATAAGTTAAGTTAAATTGGAGATGTGGGGATATATAAAAAAAAAAGTACGAATGCGCAGAAAAAAATTGTAATTAATTTGTCAAAGTTGAAAACTATTACGTAAAACGAAAGTAAAAATTACTTTTTAAGAAAGATCATCACTTAAACGAGTGCTTTAATTTAAAAGTTTGCCATTGACATTGTAAATATAATTTAAAGGGGTACCATTACTACGTAAAACGACTTCAGAGCGACCATAAGACAAACAGCAAGGCATAAGCGCGGGGTGTTGTGAAGACACGTCAGGTGGCGCCCAGTGATCGCCGAGTCCTGGTTTTTGCGAGCGCAGAGACGTGTGAAGATGGACCTTGACTGGGGTGAAGGGGCCTCGCCGCGCAGTCACCCAGCTTGCTTGCAGACAATTACTGCGTGAAGAAGTAGGAGAAGGGGGGAATTGAAGAAGGAGAAGGAGGAGGAAGAGGAAAAGGAAAAAATACGGAGTGAAAGTGAAGTTGTGTATGGAGAATATTTATTAATTTTATGTTTTGCGTTTTTTTTTTTTTTTCATGTTGTATGAATGGGATGGGATTACTGTTTTGTTGCCCTCGGAGGTGCCTCCTGCGCGGGGCAAGAAAGTGGCTTTGAACAGAACCGCCATCAATCCCCTTGCGAGGAGGCGGAAGCGCACGAGGAAGTAGTCGAGAGCTTCCGAGAGCCGCGGACGCCCGATCCGCCGCGGCGCGAGTGGCACTGGGAACGGCGAAAGGTCGGAGTGGCCGTGGCACTCCGGTATCGCAAGGTTGCATTCGCGCGCTCCTTCCCACCTCTCGAGACGTGCACGTACATAGATACGCACATGCATACAAACATATAAGCTTATAAACACAGGCGCACTCCACAAACACGTCCATACATAAACACACACTCACCTGTTGATCGGATGGAATCAATGACTTTCCAAATTATACACGGAGCTTAATTTCGTAAATTCTTGATTAAAGAAAAAACAAACTAATCAAAATGAAACTAATCAAAATGAAACTAACCACATAAATATCGGATGAGCAGTCTGCATTCGCCCGCACCAGATGGAATTATTTCTTAAGGAGCAGATCGTGCGTTACCCAAGCCTTGAGAGCTAAAGTGACTTGCATTCCACGCCACAACACGTGCAGATCCTCGTGCTGAAAACCTACACGTTCGTCCACCTTCACCCGCTTACTCTCTTGTCACGTTCAGTCACCTTCACCTTCGCTCCTCTCCTCCGCGCTGTCTCTCTCACTTTTTTTCCTCTTCTTCTCATTTTCCTTTCTCGATACCTTCGTCGGTTAAGGTCACCGCGTTGGCTTACCTTCCCTGCCTTCGCAAAAAACGGACCATCTCTATACTGTATAAGCTTATGAGAGAGAGAGAGAGAGAGAGAGAGAGAGAGAGAGAGAGAGAGAGAGAGAGAGAGAGAGAGAGAGAGAGAGAGAGAGAGAGAAAGAAAGAAAGAAAGAGAGAGAGAGAGAGAGAGAGAGAGAGAGAGAGAGAGAGAGAGAGAGAGAGAGAGAGAGAGAGAGAGAGAGAGAGATTGAGAGAGAGAGAGTCATACTAATGCTTTATGTACAAGAGTATTAAAGTGCATGGCGACCCAAAAAGCGGAAGGAAGAGAGAATTATGAACAGCATTTGTCGAATTCTGAGGACACATATTACGAATATAAGTAATATAAAAAGGTGAGAAGGCAAAGGATGAGCGAGAGTGCGTGAATGCTAGGTTGCCAGCGGATGAAAGGAGAAAGTGGGAAGCTATGTAGCCACGCGGAAGCCTGTCTCCGTTTTCTGTAATTATAATTCCTGCCTTGCGGTTACCGACGTCCTAGTGAAGAGGAGACGCGTCTGTTTCCTTGCTTCTTTTTTACCGGAATTTAAAAAGCAAATCTTATACTACAATAATATAAGTACAAGCCTATCTATAATAACGGATAGCGGGTATTTTAGCGGAGAAGAGAATCGGTCGCAGGGCGAATAAGGAAATGTAGTCCACCAGCGTATCAGTGCGTGGAGCCCTCCGAGAGTGGGAGAGTGGGACAGGAAATGGTTGTGTTCTTGTTCACGTGGTTAACGGTACTGATCCATGCCCGTCTCTCCCGCTAGCTCTGGTAAACCCAGCGCTCGCCCACGCTCCATGGTATTGCTTCTCTCTTTCTCTCTCTCTCTCTCTCTCTCTCTCTCTCTCTCTCTCTCTCTCTCTCTCTCTCTCTCTCTCTCTCTCTCTCTCTCTCTCTCTCTCTCTCTCTCTTTCGCCCTTAGGCTAAAATGCAATCTTTGCTTGAGCGGGGAGCAACCTTTATTTTTGCCTGTAATATCCTTGTAAAAGTTATTTTTAGGCTTGCCAAAAGTATTCTGACTATCACCCAGATACTTACACAGTTGTTGTAACGCTCGGAATCGCGGTCGTTACAAGCAGTCGTCACTGATTGACTGATATTAGAAAATAGCTGGTCACAACAGCTTTAGTGCCTAATAGAGTCATCTGTACAAATTCTGTTGAGGTGCTGACGTATGTGTTAGGGGGAGCAGTTTTGTTTCTCTGTATGTTCTTAAAAGTATTTGTAATGTGTATGCATGTGTACCTATTTGTTTCAGGGTACGATTTTGAATGCATTTATACGTGCCAGTATGCGTGTGTATGTGCATGTCCTTACGTGTGTGCTCGTGAGATGGTTGGCGCCGCCGAAGGCCTCTGAGCCAGAAGAAACGCAGATCGCCACGTCGTGCGCTGAGCCGCCAAGCTTCCCAAGCCAGCTGTTGCCACCGAGCCTTCACTAACCTCAATCGAAGAGGGAAGAAGGTCCTCCAGAGGGGCGGGAGGGAGGGGCCTGGGCGGGAGGGAGGGGAGAGGCAGAAGGCAGGGAAACGGGACACGGATGAAGGAAATGCACAGACAAGGGAGCATGGGAGACACAAAAGACCACATTGACACATAATTCAGCCTCATACGTGCCGTCGCGAACCAGCTGCTCACCGCTCGTGTTTCTGTTTGGCACCAATTCATCACAGTTGCATTGCAGCAACGTTGACAAAGGGGTAAAATATTGCAACGTTGACAGGGGCAGAAGAGCGAGAGAGAAAAAAAGAAGGTTATTGTGATGGAGGCCCCTTTTATGACAGAGAAGAGTATGTAGTGAATGTATCGTGACGGAGCGAAATGTTACATGGAGGTGAATGTGCATTGTAGTGAGAGGTATGTTGAGGGAGGGAGGGAGGGAGACGGGGGCCTGGAGGGTGAAGGGGGAGGGGAGGGCAGGAAAGGGACGGGGCGGGGACGGGGCGGGGACGGGGCGGGGCGTGACGGGGGGGAAAGGGGGGGGGGGGCGTTGCAGCGTAACTGTGACTGTAATGGTTGAAAAGTGAGAGTTGTTCTCTGACAAAAGTGTGCGTGGAGGCATTTTCTGTTGCTAATAGTTCAGTGTTTTAATTACTGTGGTTTGTGGTTGGTTTGACAAAAGCAACTGGGGGAGGGAGGGAACAGACGAAGGAAGAGAGAGAGAAAGAAAGAAAGAAAGAAAGAAAGAAAGAAAGAAAGAAAGAAAGAAAGAAAGAAAGAAAGAAAGAAAGAAAGAAAGAAAGAAAAAAGAAAGAGAAAGAGAGAGGATTTGAAACAAACAAACCAAAGCTAACACCAGCAACAACATCACCAAATCCTAGAGAGACGAAGAAGCATCCGCGAACGACATGACGCGGCGCGGGGAGTGAGAAGCGCAGCCCAACGAGCGAGCGAACGAGGGACTAAGAGTAGGCGCATACCCACGGTAGCCTCCAGACGACCTTGCAGCCATCGTGGTTCGCGTCGGAAACATGATCCGTAGCCGCCGCTCGTGGCCTACCTGTAACACGCGAATAACCATGCACACTAAGCATCTACTGGACGTGGAATTCTCGTCGCGACACGCTCTCTGCCTCGTAGTTCTGCTCGGTTTCCCTAATCGCTCGGACAACCTTGCGAGGAGGATCTTGTTACACTTTTCATGTATCGTGATACAAGGGTCCAAGTTCATTGATGCGATCCTTGGTTAGACTTTTAGGCTAGAGTTATCTTGCGTGGGTGTGGGTGTGAGCGTGTGTGTGGGTTTGTGTACGTATGTGTGTTTGCGTGTGGTTGTGAGTTTAGGTCTGATTGTCTTTGTGTGTCTTTGTTTTGTGTGGTGATGATTGAGAGAGAGAGAGAGAGAGAGAGAGAGAGAGAGAGAGAGAGAGAGAGAGAGAGAGAGAGAGAGAGAGAGAGAGAGAGAGGGGGGGGGGGGGGTGAGCGAGTGCCATGACACCGTACTGAGCCCGGGCGTTGGAGGATCAGGAAGTGCCAGTGGTAATGGGGCGGCCCACTTAGTGTTCTAAGCATGTGGGATCTCCGGCGGCCTTGGCCACCCGACGCTGTTCGCCACGTGCAAGATGCCACGGAAGTCAAAGCATGGCAGTATGTGCACACACACACACACACACACACACACACACACACACACACACACACACACACACACACACACACACACACACACACACACACACACACACATACACACACACACTCAAACAGTCAAAAATACCTTTTACCATACGCCAAGCTTTCTGGCTACTGATCATCCTTGACTCATTATCTTATTTTCGATTCCAACTAAAACCACGAATAGCCATCATACTAAAAGGAAAAGAGGAATCAAAGAACGAGAACAAGAGAGGGAACCCCGGCCGCAGCACCTCGGGACAGCACGCGGCCTCCGACAACCACGGCGAAGAGGGAGGCCCCGGGCGGAGGCGTGGACGGAAGCACTCCCTGGGTCGCCGGGGGGTCGGAGGCTCGGCCGAGGTGGAGGGGGGAGGGAGGGCGGGAGGAGGGAGGAAGGAGGAGTGAGTGAGTGAATGTAGAGGAGGAAGGAGGGAGGTGGTGTAGGTGGAAATGGAAGTGGAGATGGAGGCGTCGGTTTAGGAGGCGGAGGGAGGAAAGGGAGAAGAGAAAGGAAAAAAGAAGATGAAGATGAGGATGCTTTTTTCGGCTCACAGTTCCTCGTGTTGGACAGTCCGGGAACTTCAAATCTAATGCGTGTATTTATATTAGGGTTAGGTTCGATTTTAACGGCTGTTTTCCATTTGATGATAAGATAGATTAAGATAAGATAGAGTTATGTGCGCTCTTTCTCTCTCTCTCTCTCTCTCTCTCTCTCTCTCTCTCTCTCTCTCTCTCTCTCTCTCTCTCTCTCTCTCTCTCTCTCTCTCTATATATATATATATATATATATATATATATATATATCCTCTTCTCCGCCTTCTCACCCCCTCACTTCATTTCCTATGCATTTTCGCTTCTGTTTACCATACTGGTGTGCGCTTCAATAGTTTGAGATGAGGTAGACAAGACGGTGCATCCGCAAGTCGGGTTGGCAGGCTGCCCAGGGGTGTCCCCAAAGCTGCACCAAGCCGCCCTGGCCAGGTGTCACGCCGTCCCGCGTGCTAGAAAGGTGCATGTCACTCTCCCGTCGTTAATTACTGGCAGTGGGATATGAATGTGTTCTCATTCTTATAGGATGTAGTATGCAAGGAGGGGCAATATATTGTTGGGGTTGCAGGGTCGGCGTATTGCAGTTTGTTTCTTTTTTGTTGTCGTTGTTGAGATTAAATCTTAAAATGTTACCTCCTTTTCGGTATATAAAGCTAGCCACGAGATGAATTAGGCAGGAATAATGTGCATGGCAAGGCCTCCTATCGTTTGAGAAGTCCGTGTGGTGAGGAGGTAGTTGTCGAGTTAACGGCAATGAGTTCCCGCCACCTTGAAACCCCGATGAAGGCCGGCCAGACAGGTAGCGAGCCGTGGCCGCGGGAGCCGCAGCAGGAGTAGCGCGCAGTTTAAGGAGCCCGTGTTTACAGCAGGCATTTTTGCGCTCGCTCGGCAATGTCAGGCGGCCGTCTCGCCAAGGTCCTGGGCAGGATGTCGTCCTCGACCGAAGGGAAGGTCAAGGTCTGCCTTTCGAAGAGCAGAACGGAAAGCAGGAACGTGAGAGAGCGCGAGTGTGTGAGAGCGCGAACGGCTATTTGACGGCAAGGAAACCACGTGTGAGGTATGCGGGGACGGCGGAGTGGAGGGCACTGGGTGACCTTGAGATGCCTCCTACAGCGGGTCTTGCTGTCCCGGGGAACCTGCCATTAATTTACCGTTACCACCCGCACCTTCACCGAGCCTTGCTTTCCTTCGCCGCCTAACACGCCTTGTGCGATCATCAATTTTGCCCAACAAGATTTATACTCATAGTCTTAACGGTGTCTGCCGTCTCCAGGCTTAGTGCTCACGCCTCGCACCGCGGCGCTGATGTAGTTTAGGTGTTCTGTTTTTGTTCTTTACTTTCCTGCCGACATGTACTTGGCTTTAGCGACACATTTCCATTGTTCTTTTGTTAAGTTTATACATTACTTTTCCTTTGAAAGTCAGTTATAGCCTAGTTTAAATGTTTGCCAGCTTTTGCCTTCCTCCGCCGTACATTCCCATTTACCTGTATGACCTCCCACGCCCATTCTCGATTCGCTGTGCGCACCCTCGTCTTCTTCTCTGAGCACCTACAATCACTTCCTGGGTCATGTTAAGCCTTAAACTCCATACAACCTCTGTGATAGTTCTCACTTCCCCTAGGACCTTCTAACTCCTCCCCCATTCCCTGTGCTGCTCTTCCCCGAGGGACTTTCAACTGTCAACTCATCACTCCCTATGGTTGTTCTTCCTTCTCGTAGGATCTTTCAACTCCTTTCTTGTTTTCACGCCTCTCGACTCTTTTCCCGTTCCTATTTATCTTAGAACCGTTTAACACCTTCTTCCCACTCCTTGTGTTTGTTCTCACTCCCACTCTCACTCTCTATCTCACTTTTTTCCCCTTACTTGTCAGCGCGATCAGCAGTGACCGTGACTTTTAGCTCAAGGTGAGACAGGCAGGAAGTGATTTGCGTTTTTACACACTCGGTATCTCCGTCAAGTATTTTTTTTTTTTGTATTTTTTTTATAATCTCCGACGCTCGTCTACCCTACATCCATTTTTGTGGGGCTGGATTACTTATAGGTGTACGACGCGTGGGATATCCAGTTGCATCGTTCTCTGCGCTTTTTCCCGCCGCACATTTGGGAACCGACTAGTGGTGGTATATCTGACGGTAATACACCTTTTAAAGAAAACAATCTTACTTTGATATAGCATCCCAGGAGTTGAAATTAAGGGGGATTTATATTAATGGATAAATATGCGGAGCTGGTTAATGAGTGACCCTGACCAGGCGCCTCGCCCAGGCCGTAGGGAGTCGCCGCCGCCGCCTCCGGGTGGCTCGCGCGCAGGAGGGGAGCGTGAGTGAGCAGGAATTGCGGTGTGCGTATTAGCTATAAGACCGTACACTTTCGAAAGTTAGTGCGCGCATATTCATAAACAGGTGTATATATTTTTTGCAGGACCACACACACACACACACACACACACACACACACACACACACACACACACACACACACACACACACACACACACACACACACACACACACACACACACATACACACACACATTCATTCATTCATTCATTCATACATCGATTCATTCCTAATGCAATGCGCGGAAGGTACCCAAAATACATTTACGGCGCTGCAAAGGTCATGATATTTACGTGGTTATGAACCTAATTAATTACTATAAAACAGTTTTATCACAGATATGCCTCATTATTTTTCAGAGTAATATTATCAAACACTGCATGTAATTCTTCATAACGGTTTTTTGATATATTTAGAAATAAATGTTATGTGTTTCATGATATATCTACGGTATGTTTTGTAACATTATTTTTTTACGACTTAATATATGTAACGCGTATTTTGATTTACATTACAAGGTGTATTTGAACAGTTTGCACTTATCGGATTGTAGCTAACGTATCTTTTTCTCTCCACAGGAATTATGACGGTGACGTTGCTCCAGTGTGACGGCGTCAAAATGAGCCTCTTTCAGGACCTCAAGCTTAAGCGCCGCAAAGTAGACTCCCGGTGAGAATTCGTTCGGTTCTGCCTCTGTCTGTCTCGCTCTGTCGCTCATTTCTATCTCTCTGACTTCCTCTGTCTCTCTTCTTTCCCTTTCTTCCTTTCCTCGCTTTCTTCTCTCTCTCTCTTTATCTCCTTCTCTCTCTCTTTCTCTCCTTCTTTCTCACTTTCTCTCCTTCTCTCTCACCTTCTCTCCTTCTCTCTCTCTTTCTCTCCCTCCCTCTCTCTTTCTCTCCCTCTCTCTCTCTTTCTCTCCCTCTCTCTCTCTTTCTCTCCCTCTCTCTCTCTTTCTCTTCCTCTCTCTCTCTTTCTCTCCTTCTCTCTCTCTTCCTCTCCTTCTCTCTCTTTCCTTCTCTCCGTCTCTCCTTCTCTCCTTCTCTCCTTCTCTCCTTCTCTCCTTCTCTCCTTCTCACCTTCTCTCCTTCTCTCCTTCTCTCCTTCTCTCCTTCTCTCCTTCTCTCCTTCTCTCCTTCTCTCCTTCTCTCCTTCTCTCTCTCTCTCTCTCTCTCTCTCTCTCTCTCTCTCTCTCTCTCTCTCTCTCTCTCTCTCTCTCTCTCTCTCTCTCTCTCTCTCTCTCTTTCTCTCTCTCTCTCTCTCTTTCTACCTCCCTCTCTCTCTCTCTCTCTCTCTCTCTCTCTCTCTCTCTCTCTCTCTCTCTCTCTCTCTCTCTCTCTCTCTCTCTCTCTCTCTCTCTCTCTCTCTCTCCATCTCTCTCTCTCTCTCTCTCTCTCTCTCTCTCATTTCATCAGGATTAACTCGCTAATTTTTATTTGTAATATTTTAGTTCTTGTTGTATTACAGCTACGATTAAGTTTCTGGCTTGTCTTTTAAGCCTTAATTGTTCATGTATTTTGCCCTTGATGTCGTTTTTAATGTCCTAAATTAGTAAATCTCACATTTGTACCGTCAAATTTCTGTTACAAGGTTATATTTGCCGTAAGGTAACGAAATGTTTCCTTTCACAAAGTTTATGCCACCTATGCGAAATCTAGGGTCACAAAGTGCCACATTTCACTTACTCGTCCAAGGCGAGAGATAATCACTGTATGCGTGGCGGTCCAAGTAGATGTAAGGGCAAAAAAGTCTTTATTTATCTATAAATTATTAATTGAAAAATGAAATGCAGACAAATGCAGAGAATAAACAATGTTGACTTGATAGGTGCAGCAGCGACGGGGAGAGCTTGGCCGAGACCTCGTCCTGCTCGCCGGATTCCGGGTCTTCTGGCGCTGAGACCTCATCATGTAGTCCTCTTCAGCCGCCAGCGTCTTACCTGCCGTCGGGGTCGCCTCGGTCCTCGCCGCACCCACAGCAACGGATCCACGAGCGGTGGGTGTCTCGCACTCCATGTAACGATGCCTGAGTGGGCCATGTTGTGAATCACATGCAGTATTAGAAAACACTAACCGCGAGTCCTGTCCTAATGGAAGTACTTTGTTTTTCAGATCATCCCCAGACAGTGCAGGAGACGAGTTCAATGAGGTTAAAAGTAGTGTAGAGTGTGGCCAGGAGGATGACACCCAGGACGCCCATGTATTTGACGGTGGTGGCAGACAGCCGGTGTCCTCATCGGGCACACCGCACCAGTCGGGAACTCACATGAGTGTAGAAATAATTCACAGGAGTGAAGATGATTTACCAGAACGAATGTCCACCACACCACCTCCAGCTGATACCAGTGAACACATACAGGAAGTTACATCAGTATCTACACCTCTTCCTCCACCACTAGTATCGTTAGGACCTCCTCTAACCTCTTTAGGGGGAATGCCTCCCACGCCCTATACCCTGGCCGCCACAATGGCCGGACTGGCGCCAGGAGTTTCCAGCACGCCCGTTGGGCTGCGTTGTGGAGCACCAGTGAGCACCGGTCCTCCTTACTGGGCTGGAGCTGCTAACCGCATTAATGGCGTGAGACCTGAGCTCATCAGTGGAGGAATTGTACAACCCACGCCCTCCACTCAAGTAGCTGCTGCCGCTCCTGCTGACTCAAGCAGAGCTGGGTATTCCCCTCGCCTCCGCACCCCGACAGTTATAATGGGAGAAGCAGGTGGGGTCAAAACCATGTTCTGGACTGCACCAAATGAATCACAGACTCCAGCCTCTCAAGCACCCCGTGAGGTGCTTGGTCCTGCCTCTAACTGTGGCTATGGTGCTGATACTAGTGATGCAGTGCGTGCCTCTGTAGATGGTCTCCTGTCATTAGGTCAGGATAGAAGAGGATCTCCACCCCAACTTTCCCCGTCAAGTACGCTCTCACTCTCACCCGCTGCCCGTTCCCCCTTAACTCCAAGTGCAAGATCTCCTCATGCTCCAACCCCAGTCTCACGCTCTCCTTACACAGTTGCTCCATCCTCCCCTGGTTACCAGGTTGTTAGAGGACTCGGATCTCCACAGAGCTCTCCCAGTGAATTGCAGCTCCTCCACAATTCACCCTACATTCACTCTCCAAGTAATGCTGATACCCAGCGACACCCATCCACTCCTCTCAACATGGAGCGGTTATGGGCAGGAGACAGAAGTCAATTGCCTCAGACGCAGCCAGACTCCCCAGCAGCTATGAACCTCTCAACAGTTGGGATGTGGGGCTCCCGTACCAATGGGGTGGAAGGTGCCACCAGTGCGCCTGCTCAGCCTGCTCCAGTTGAAGAGGACGAAGAAGACCAGCCGATGATTTGCATGATCTGTGAGGATCGTGCGACTGGCCTCCATTATGGCATCATCACTTGTGAAGGGTAAGTATTCATAATAGTAAGGTTTTGAATATGTATTTAAATCTGATTTTAGTTATGAACAATGTTGACATAGTGGTAGTTGACGGCGAGAGTTAACAATTCTTTTCTTTTTCTCTAGATGTAAAGGCTTCTTCAAGCGGACAGTGCAGAACAAGAGGGTGTATACTTGTGTTGCGGATGGAGACTGTGAAATTACAAAGGCACAGCGCAACCGCTGTCAGTATTGTCGCTTCCAGAAGTGCCTACGTCAAGGCATGGTCCTTGCTGGTAAGTATCTAATTAGCAATTGTCCATTGTTTCCTGTTTCCGAAGATGCACGATTGATTATACAAAATTACATAGGCAAATTGAAAAAAAACTCTACTTAAATAGATAATGTGTAGGAAATGATGATTAAATACAGCATTAAATACAGCTTGATATGTGAAAGAAGCACTCCATAACTCGTAATGATTTGTCTAAACTGAACATTTTCCCAACAGCTGTAAGAGAGGACAGGATGCCAGGTGGTCGTAATTCAGGAGCAGTTTATAACTTATACAAGGTTAGTTGATTTATTTTCCAAGTAGCTTTTAACCATTGCAGTATTATTTCCCCAGGAAGTTCTAGTCTAACAAACAATATGCTAGTAGCTTGTCTGTTTCATTTCTTCATTACTAATATGGTATAGACCTGAAGATATCAAGATGCTTTGAAATAAGAAGATGAATCGCAAACATGACAAGATCTCCGGAACTTTGAAAGGGATCAGACAGACAGTGTTGTGATTAAACGTTTGAAAAGGTGAAAGAAAGTGAAAAAAAAACTTAGACTTGCTTGTTCTGTGCAATGAACAGTTTTCAGTTCTGACTTTTATCTTTATTATTTATTATTATTTTCATTCTCTGGTAAAGTAAAATTTTGTTATGTTTGGTTATTTGTCTTGTTTGCTTTCAATTAACAAGTTACCTGCATCCCGCTATGAACTTAATAGAAGGACTATCTCAACTAATCCATGGAGACAGTGGTTTCTTGTAGGTGTGTGATGCAAGCAAGCACATGGACTGATGGTGAGGGTTTACTCCTTATTTTCTAAGTAGCTTTAACTTTATTTGGAAGGAGGTAAGGCAAAATTAGCCCTGCACGCGCCTCATCTGTAGCTTTTTGTGCTTCTGATTTCTCTTCGTGTGGACAATAAAGGTTTCTGTCATCGGTTTTGCATGGTGTTCTTTCACTGTTCAAAGGAGGTGTTTGTTGTCTTGTGTAAAGGAGGTTCACGAAGTAGGATTGTCTGCGTTGGAGAATGTCATTTTTTTTCTCGCTCTTGACTCATTCTCTCTAACCAGCTGGTTCTTTCCGACTTTGTCCATTTGTGATATATATGTTTCAAAAGCTTCAGGACTCTCTTGAAATATTAAATAGGAAGTATTCAGTCTAAAAGTGTCTCACAGTTTACATAATGTTGTGCAAGCATTTTTAAGGGTAAACATGTATTTTATTGTGTGT
This sequence comes from Penaeus chinensis, assembly GCF_019202785.1. Taxonomy (NCBI): domain Eukaryota; kingdom Metazoa; phylum Arthropoda; class Malacostraca; order Decapoda; family Penaeidae; genus Penaeus; species Penaeus chinensis. The sequence goes on from NC_061856.1 coordinate 28,330,956, forward strand.
AACTTAGGCTAGCAATGCTTTCATTATTTATTTTTCTTACTTGGTAATCACCATAAGATTCAGACACTGTACTGTAATTAAGTTGAATACAGTAGTGAAAGAAAAGGTACAAGATACATTGATCTAAGCTTTACATGGATATTTATGGATCTTGTGATGGTGCCAGTCACACACAGCAAGGCTTGTTTGTGGCACTGCATGTTATTCAAATTTCAGTAATTTCTAAGTGATTTTTGGGTTCAGAGATTAAATATATCTAGTCTTTGGTTTATCTGTAATTGTTTCTGATGCTTTAATATTTTTCTGATCATTTATATATCCTGCTAATTTCCAGTTTACTTTGATTCTCTAAAGGACTGACATTATGAGGATTTGTTCAAAAACTTTACAAAATCTTCCCCCTTATTTTGGACACATGTAAACAACCCTTTTCCCCATAGGTAAAGTACAAAAAGAAGAATAAAAAGAACGGACAAATGAAGCAAGGGAGCAGCTCTCCCGACAAGAAGGTAGGACTCGACCCGATCATGATGGCCGGGACGACGTCGCTAGCCACCTCCCTGCCCATGCCCATCTCCAGCCCTCTCACGTCGCCCCCGATTACATCTCCCATAACAAGCGGCCTCAACAGCGGACACATACTGAAAGCAGCCCTTACCAATCCCGCCGAGGTGAGTGGTGCTCTTTTTGTTTTTGTAGGTGTTTATTAGCATTGTCTATAACAATTTGACCTAAAGTTTTCTTTTTATAATGGCGACATATTGTTTACAAAGACTCATTCTTTGCCTTTATACACTTCCTGTTAAGTGGGTCAATCATTATTCTGTTTTTCTTTTTTCCAGGTTGCACATTTCCGTCATAGACTAGATAATAATGTGACATCAACTAGAGAGCGCGTAACACCCTACCCTGTGGCTCAGGCTATGATCCGGATGCTTATAGAGTGTGATGACTTTGAAGATATTGCCACGTTAAAAGTAAGTGACAGGAATCACTCATGAGTACTTTGAAAATGAATACAATAAACAGAATTATTACTTGCATATCAAAGAATAAATATACGTTAATTGCAATGATGATGCAATAATTTGGAAGTGAAATTCGTTTTTTGATCTTGTAACTAACATTCCCTTAAATCATGTTACAGAATCTAGATGATTTACTGGACCACAAGAGTGACCTGTCCACCAAACTCCGACATCTGGGTGACTCAATTTCTATAAAGTTGGTGCAATGGACCAAACGCCTTCCCTTCTACCAGGAACTTCCTGTAGAGGTTCATACAAGACTATTAACACACAAGTGGCATGAACTTCTGGTGCTGACCACCTCTGCTTATCAGGCTATTTATGGGCTTGAGAAATTAGCATCAAGATCCTCAGATGGAACTGAAGCAGAATTCCACCAAGAGGTAAGTTCCTTTTCACATGAGTCCAGTGGGAAGCGTAAGCATCAATAAATAGCATGGTGTATATGTATACATGTATACATGTATGCATGTTTGTGTATATGTATATGTATATATGTATATATGTATATATGTATATATATAAATATATATAATATAAATATATATATATATAAATATATATATATAAATATATAAATATATATATATATATATATATATATATATATATATATATTATCATATGATAAACTGATAAGTTTAGCCTGGCCCATATGTAAGGAAATTTGGCCTTGGATATGAAAAGGAAATGAGATTTTCAAACAAAGAAACACATTTACAATTTTATTTATCATATGTATTATAAAAAATTATTCTTCAATTATTAGTTTGAAAATCATTAATTTAACAGAAATGACTTAAGATTACTTTAGTCTCTATTACTTTAGCCTCTATACTAACGGCATTGATTTTTCTTTCAGGTATCCAACAACCTTTGTACTTTACAAACTTGCTTGAATTCCATGATGGGAAGACCCATCACAATGGACCAGCTACGCCAGGAAGTTGGTGTTATGGTTGAGAAAATTACTCATGTGACGCTAGCACTCCGCAAAGCAAAGATCAGAATTGAGGAATATGTGTGCCTCAAAGTCATCGCTATGCTTAACCAGTGTAAGTATAAACTTGTTATTTTCATGAGCACAAATGTCAGAAATGGGAAATCATGGCGAAAATTTAGTTTGTTAGAAATTAGAAAGTGACACAGAAACTTTTATGTTTACAAAATATTTATTGCCGACTTTATTCTAATTTTCCTATATTTGCCTCATCCCTCAACAGCACGAAATAACCACAAGGAACTAGAAGTGATCCAGGACCGGTACATGAACTGCCTTCGCTCCTTCTGTGAAACTCACTATCCCTCCCAACCCACCAGGTACCAGGACCTGCTAGTCAGACTTCCGGATGTAAGTTTTCATAGTCCATGTTCTGAAATGTGAAACTTGTCTTGTGGAAATTGTATATCTGATGGGTTATTTTTTTTTCGGTCTAGTCATGTAATTTGCATGATGACTATTTTTATAGGAAATATTGGTTAGATACTGCATTTTCTTTCTTTTAGAACATAATAATTTTGAGCTTTCATTATTTGCAGATCCAAGCCGCTGCAGCTAAGCTGTTAGAAACAAAAATGTTATACGTCCCCTTCCTCTTGAACTCTACAATCAACAGATAGCAATAAACAGATGGTTGGTTCTTAGAGCAAGTCATCTGTGATGCTGCTTGTAGTGAACCACATGCCGTCCTATGTCTCTGCTGTGGTCAGCAGCCATGGGGGGCTGCCACCACTCGCATCACCACATCTAGCAGCCGCCCACATCATGGCTTTTCATATGATCAGCACATGAATGTTACCAATGTCTGCAAGAAGTGTGTTGTTTATGAAGTGACAATCTAGCCAGAGCATTTATTTTGCTAAAGGAAAGCAACAGTTGTTTTTTCCTGTGGTTGTGCAACCAGTTTACCTGTGATGGGAAATGTACCAGTTTCTGAGCAATTTATGTATAATTTCTTGTAAAGATTATATAAAACTTTATTCAGACATTTTACCAAAGGCTTTCTTTATTAGACTTATGGGTATGTACTAGGATTAGAAAAGGAAATCCTAAGACACCACAATCAACAGAGATACTTAACGGCTGTGTGACTGATAAGTTGTGCAATTATTTGCGGTACAACTTCCCTTCCACTGCTATTTTTCACCACCGTATATAAAGTTTTCTTACTAGTCGCAGAACATTGAGTCTACTTATTCGGAGAATTCTAGTTTTATGGTGTTCTCAAGAGTGTGACCAAGCACAAGACAGTGTAGGGTGGTTTCCCAAGAGAGCCCGAAGTAGGGAACGGAAAGCAACATGTAGGTGCAGTATGGTTGATGGCTGGGAGTGTGATCCTCGGCTCCCTCGTGTGAAGTCACATGACTGTGTTCTGCTCTGTGTTAGGGAGTACTTATATGAGTACCTGCAAGGATGGGCTATCAGACTCGTTCACTACGTTAACAGTATTGTATGAACGACCACTTTTAGTATTACCGACAGTAACAAGGAAACAGTTCCTAGAAAGATCCTACTAACAGTTTTCACTGCACTGATCTCGTAAGTGCAAACAGTTATTCAGAATGTCATGTGACAAACACATCACTTTTAGATTTTAAGGTTTATACAGAAGATTTGTATCTCAGAGGCACATGTCTCCTTCTTGTCCTGTGCTGCCATATGACAATGTACCGTTTATACCTTTAATAAGAATGGATAATTCTTAGAAATAATATATGGGAAAAAATCTTTTAATAAGAGTACATGTTTTGTAAATACACTTTTGCAGATGAACCTTTTTGTTTGTACAGTTTTCGGTACTAGAGCTGGTGTATGTTGTGAAGGTGTGAGTGTGCAGGTCTGTGTTTGCCAATACTGGCAACAGGCCGAGGCAGCTTACAGAGTGCTCATTACAAATGGCATTTTCCCCCAAAGTCTCATTTTTTGCATATTTATTTATTTTACTTTTTATTTATATTACCTTTTTCATAAGTCATACTTGTTACCAATGTGAAGAGAACTAGTTGGCTGTAACTTATTCCTAGTGATTGTTTATACTAATCAGATTCCAGTGAAGAGAACCCAAGCCATTGCAGCTATGATCCAAGTATCTATAGACTTTTAATATTAGAATAATTTAATATATTTTCTTATTACAAATGAAATCGAATGTTTTTATTTGCTGTGTTGACTCTTTGGTGGATCCCTTACACTGGAAAGAAATGCCAGTATAAATAATCCTGAAACATATAGTGATCAAACTCAAAAATTAGGTACAATATTTATAGTAATGTTTTTTACGCATAATGTTTTGGTGATTTGAGTTCGCATCCAAGATGTCACTTCCAGAGACTGTTAAGTTACCAATGGCTGCGAAAGAGATCTTATCAAAGAGAATTGCCAAGGTCTTCAACCTCATTCGCGACCAACCTCAACTCTCCTGATATGAAATAACATAATGAACAGTAAGTGATTGGTATAAGGGGGTTAGTAGCATTATAGTGGCTTAAGCTAGTCTTTGATCTCACTTGTGTTTATCTTTTTTTTTTATCTTTCTGCATCTCTTCTTCTGTCTCTCTGTCTCTCTTCCAATATATGTGAGAGCAATGCTTGCACAAGAAGAGTTTGAGGTTTGTGATGAAGTTGGAACCCAAATATTGTTGGTAATATACAGGCAGCCGTGAGCACACTGTAAGCTGACTCCTTAGTGTAGTCAGGCAATCAAATTTGTTGCTTCTATATTTAATGAAATAAATAATTGAACTTTTACAAGTGTTTTTCCTTTGCTGAGCTAAGCTATCGTTATACATCCTATTCAAATAACTCCAGAAAAAAGGTATGTTATTGTGATTGGTAAATGTACCAACACATCATAAAAAACATGAAAGGGGAAAATCAGATGGAACAATAAATACAGTGCTAAAGGAAGTGTTGGAAATTATTAAGATTTTTTGCAATTTTAGAGAAAGCAGCATCTGATATCATTACACAGACTAAACTAATCTATTACCATAAATCCCTGAAGTGGGATGTTCTTATGTACACATATAATGAAAACAACCTTCTTCACAAAAAAACAAATACAGTGAAAGATTATCTCATTTCTCAAATCTACATACAAGTTCCACAATTTATTTTAACCATTAGCATTGTTTGCGTTTCATTCTTTCTGTTCTATTATGGAGATACTTTAACCTCAGACATAAAATCTAAAAAAGAAAATAAAAGAAAAATCCCTGCCGCTTACTATATGCGTATGGTATCAAATGATAAACCTAATTAACAACTGAATTGACATGATGAATAGTCTTGACGACATTCCGCCCCTAAAGTGTCGCCCAACAACAAATTTTTAATTAAATTTTTTTTTTCTCTTTTTTTTTTTCTCTTCCTTTCATGCAATGCCTCTTTTTCCCTCTTTTCGTTCCTGGAATGAGCCAGAGGCATCATCAACTTACCAGTTCACGGATAGACTATCTAAATTTTGGGATCAGACAGATAG
>NC_061856.1:28351464-28353964 GCF_019202785.1 Penaeus chinensis
TAATATATATATATATATATACACACATACATATATATACATATATATGCACATACACACACCTACCTTTCCCTTACCTGCTTTGCCACCCCCTCTTGCTCTCCATTTTCCCTCAGATTCACCCCTCCCGTCCCACCTTAATCCCAGCATCTGCTCCCTCCTACTTCCCTCTTCTTCCTCCTTCATCCTCCTTCGCTCCCATATCTCCCTTTTCCTCTGAGCCCCCCTCTCTTTCCTTCCTCCCTTTCCTTACCTTTCCTTCTCCTTCCCCATTCCTCTCCCTTCGTCCCCCCCTCCTTTAACCCCCCTTCCCCTCCTTCCTTCCTTCTTAACCTCGCTCCATGTAAATAATAAAGGAGCATAAACTAATGGTCTAACTATAGATCCATATACAATGCAGTGTCCTTGCTTCCAAAAGAAAACCTATAAGAATAATAATGATAAGAATACAAATAATGAAAATAGTAATGAAAATGATAACAATAATCATTATAACAATGGTAATGATAATGATAATGAGTTTGGATTCTCACAGATTCGTAATATAATGCGCTCGAGTATGTGTGCTTGTATGTCCTTAATATTTATTTTATCAGTCATCATCCCCATTTTCTACCAAAATTAATTAACTTATATATTTATTTATGTATTCATATATATATATATATATATATAATTATATATGTATATATATATATATATATATATATATATATATATATGTGTGTGTATATGTATATATATATATATAAATATATATATATATATGTATATGTATATATATGAATAAATAAATAAACAAATAATATATGTATATATATATATATATATATATATATATATATGTGAATGGTAAAACACTCTACGTGTTAATACTATGGTAGAAAAACTCATAAATCACAAACTACATACACACACACACACACACACACACACACACACACACACACACACACACACACACACACACACACACATATATATATATATATATTTATATATGAGTGTGTGTGTTTGCGTGTGTATAGATGTATATACTTATATACATAGGCAGATATGTATACATGTGTGTGTCGTGTGCATATATATATATACACATACATATATATGTGCATATATACATATGTATATATATGTATATACACATATAGATATTTATTTATATATATGTACATACATGTGTGTGTGTGTGTGTAGATATATATACATAAATATATATATAAATACATATATACATATACATATCTATATAAATATACATGTATACATATACATATATATAAATATACATATATACATATACATGTTAGTGTGTGTATGTGAGAGAGAGAGAGTGTGTGCATATATAATTATATATGTATATATATACATACATATATACATACTTATATATACATACATGTATACATATATATACATACATGTATACATATATATACATACATGTATACATATAAACATACTTATATATACATACATATATACATATATACATATATATACACATATATATATACATATATATATATATATATATATATATATATATATATATATATATATATACACATATATATGTACACGCATACACACACACACACACACAGATATATATATATATATATATATATATATATATATATATATATATATATCCACACACACGCCTACGTGTGTATGTATTTCTGTAGTCTCATTTTAAACACTTCAGTAATCAAAGGCAGTAACATGCTAAAGAAATCCGCAAAAAATACACTTAACCTCTTTTGCTGTTACACGAAAAATAGAGATTTTTTTGTCAATACTTGTAAATGTCTGACATTAGCAGTGTAACCACGCCTGCGCATCTGTTCCATGGCGAATGAATAAAAGTCAAAATTGATGGCGATTACCTACCATACAGTAGGTAATCTGCAGGATGTTGCTGTCTTCGCTCTTGTTGCTCGGCGTGTTATCTTTTGTGCCAGGGAGTGGCGCCCAAAAGAGGCGCACGCCGGACTCCCACCTAGAGTCTCTAAGGGGCATCGTGGAAGGTCCTCTGGCAGGGTGGAATGCGGTGTTCTACCTCGACCCCAGTCTGGAGGCGCACGTCTGGGAATACGCCCGAGGTCTTCTCGTCGGCCGGAACGCATCCTACGTCTTGGTCGACCTGGGGTCGGACGGCGCTCTGTGGTCGGAGGAGCAGCCGCTGGAACTGCTCCGGGGGGCCTTCATGGTCCACGTGGTCGTGTTCCAAAACGACCCAAGGCCTTTCTTTGAAGCGGTCTCCCTCCAGTGGAATCCTCAGTACCTACTCTTCTTCAGCGTGTCGAACGAGACCAAGAGTAACTTGCTTCTGGAAGATACCTTCAAGGGTATCGAGAGATTACTGCTTGTTGAGAAAACGTACCTGGCAAGCTCTACAAGTAAACCCGTGTCAGGAATTTTTTCCTCGTTTCCGTTCGAAGAGAGAATGATCAGATCTATTGGCAGCTGGAGCAGCGCAAGATTTACCGTGAGA
>NC_061856.1:28358964-28363964 GCF_019202785.1 Penaeus chinensis
TCTCCCCCCCCCCCCCCCCTCTCTCTCTCTCTCTCTCTCTCTCTCTCTCTCTCTCTCTCTCTCTCTCTTTCTCTCTCTCTATCTCTTTCGCCTTCCCTACCTCACTTTCTCTATCTCCTTCTCTCACTAACCTTTTGCTCCCACATTAAACCCTTGCCTCATTTATTCTTAAGGCGGATAACTCGTACATGTTGAGGGAGCAGCTGTACCCGGGCCACCTGTGCTGGTACTTCCAAAAGAACACGGCCTGGAAGTACAAGTTCGACCATGGGATACGACGTCTTGTGGAATCCGGTCTGATCGCTCACTGGATCAAAGTAATTATTTCTCTACTTTTGTCTATTTATCTTCATCTCTCTCTATGTTTGTCTCCCTCCCTCCCTTTTTCTGTGCTTCTGCCTCTCTCGCTGTCTGTATGTCTGTTTGTCTTTTTCTTTGTGTCTATGTGTGTGTGTACTTCCTCCTACCAAAGTGGGTGTCAACAGCAAGGTTTTGTAATCTTTGTGATGAATTCGTGTAGATTTGTCTACGCTGAACTAAATTCTGTGGAAATCTTTCTGTTTTCATTTGTTATTCTGCTTCATAGTTTTCGCTCTTAGTGGGTACGTCTGGAATTCATCTACGTGCTAGATTAATGGTTACGACTGATGGGTGAATAAAATGTCAACAAAGTTTCTTCCGGTTTATTCTAGGTTTATTCTGTATACTGTGGGAACCAGACAGACACGCTCAGATCAGAGAAAGGGCAGCCGAACCCGATAACTCAGGCGTTATCTTTTCTTTGAGGGAACTAAGGAAAGCCTATAAAACCAGTTCCAACACAGCCCCGGGCTCTGATGGGATCTCGTACCCCATTATCTCCCACCTAGGACTAGCAGGTGAGCGTGCACTCTTGCAACTCATCAACAAGTCCTGGGAAACTTCCACTCTACCCCAGAGTTGGAAGAGGGCTACCATAGTTCCCGTCCCAAAACCAAAGGAGCCGGGGAAGTACCGCCCCATCTCTCTGCTCAGCTGCCTGGCCAAGACGGCTGAGAGGATGGTACTAAACCGGCTTCAATGGAAAACGGGACCCCCGCACGAACACCTTCACGGGTTCACAAGGAGCATGGGCACAGCACACAGCATAGCCACGCTCTTAAGCACAATCAGCAAGGGCCCAGCTGTGGTGGTATTCCTTGACCTGGAGAAGGCTTTTGAACTGGCAAGTCCACTTGCCATTCAGGAAAGCCTGATCCAGAAGGGAATCAGAGGAAAGCTCTTGGCTTGGATAGGTGACTACTTCAGGAACAGGACTGCCAATGTCAAATTCCAGGGTCACCTATCGCAGCACATGCCGCTCGAAAATGGAACGCCACAGGTTGGGTTTCTCAGTCCAGCCTTATTTAACACTTTAATGTCCTGCATCCTCAACATAAACCTCCCAGTGGGGTGCCAGATCATCTCGTATGCAGACGATCTCGCTATCACCTCCACTTGACCACGCAGCCAGAATAAAGCCCAGCATTGTCTGGACCTCGTGTCAGAGGAGTGTTGTAGGACAGGACTAAAGATCTCTGCAGCCAAATCCAAAGCCATGGCTCTGAGACAGAGAGTTCGAGGCACAAGACTGAAAATCCAGGGAGTGGAATTAGAATGGGTCAAGGACTACCTATACCTTGGGGTAAGGATAGACCGGACCCTCTCCTTCCATAAGGAGGTCCAGTACCTGGTTGACCGAACCAAAGCCAGACTGTCCGTCATGAGAGCAATGACTGGGAGACGCATAGGGGCCAGACACAAAGTACTAAGATCATTCTATGTACATGCTGTCCGGCCCATTGTGGACTATGCCTCAGTCGCTCTAATTGCTGCAAAGAAAAAGCACACAGACAAATTAGAAACAGTCCAAAATGAAGCTGCCAGGATCATTCTGGGTGCCCCGAGGTGGACGAAGGTCCTCAACCTCCTGATGGAGGCAAACCTTCTCCCCCTGGACTCACGAATCGATCTAACGGCAACACAATTCCTGTCAAAGGTCATCCAGGCTCCCAGGAACACAAGCCTAAGACAAAAATTAGTCATATGCCTCGAACAAGACAACGAGCTCGTTGCAAACAACTCCTGGCTGTCTCATACAGCCAGGGTGTTGATACGCCATCAGCTCAAAGAACAGCTTCTTGCTAAGGGCATGGACTCCCCCCACCCCGACTTTGCCGAAGCCCCGCCGTGGGCACTGAGCCTGATAGAGTTCAACATAATGAGCCTGTCAATGAAAAAGAGCCTATACCCCATGCCTAGCCTAAAGGCAGAAGCCCACAGGGTCATTGCAGCCATCACTCCTCCGGGAAGTAGAACATACTACACGGATGGATCGGTCGATCCCTTGAGCCACACTGCAGGCGCCGGCTTTGCAGCAAGGGATGCCACGCGATCCATGAGGGTAACAGACAACGCCTCCTCGCTACAGGCAGAGGCAGTTGCAATCATGGGAGCCCTAGGCCACGCGTCCCTAAGGGAAGGACACGTGGTCATACACACAGACTCCAGGGCAGCCATTGACTGTCTTCAGCACAGCTCACCCACAGACAACATCTACCTACTGACCACGATTCTCACAATGGCACAGAGAATTCTTGCTCAGGGTAGAAGAATTATCATCAACTGGGTCCCAAGCCACATCGGCATCAGAGGGAACGATCTTGCTGACAGACTAGCCGTCGCTGGCAGGGGTATGCCTCCAAATCCCATGACGATAAAACCGAGCCGAAAATTACTTATGGAGAAGTGTGCCTTGGTCGGTCGTACCTTCCTACGGCAGCTCCACAGAGAGGAAACGAGAACCTCCCCCTCGGCCAGCTGGTACTCAGACGCCACAGGCTATGAACCACTGGCACTCTCTGAAGTAAGCAACAGAGGTACCGAAGTCATTCTTCACAGAATGCGCCTAGGTTACCACTGTGCATGGCAGATTATCCCAACAATCGAACGCGATGAAAGGTGCTGCAAGCACTGCGGCGAGCCGAACGCCACACTAGTCCACTACCTAGAAAATTGTGACCATACACAATTCCTGAGACAAGGACCGCCCACAACAGCCGCCGTGCTGGTAAAGAGGCTAAGCGAAATGCTTACACCGAGTCTCAGACAACTCAATGAGCTGACACAGGCCGGGCCATATTTAGAAGGCCCGGGCGAAGCTAGAACTTCGCAAACCAAACCACCACCACTGTGGGAACTTGAGGTGTTGATTGAGCCGATGCTGAGGCCAGATCACTTGAGTTTCTGAGGTTTACAGGTCGTTTTTGTACGAAATTGGACGAAATGTTGTTAAAAACAGGAAAATGGAAAACAGTAATCTTCAGTAAGAGTTTCATTATAGCGTCTCTGTTTTATGGCTTTTGTAAGGTTCTGGTGGACACATGTGTTGGACAATGGATATTTTGGAACAATTATCGTGAACATATTGTTAATAACAGTATCGGCAATGATAATGATTACAAACTTAGTAATTCAGAATAAGCATTTTCTAACGAACATTTTGAGTATAACCAAGATATGAGTTCACATACAGTTAAAAAGTGATCGGCAAGAGTGACGGTAAGGGTCAGAATTGCTTGCTCTGGAGGCACTGTTACTGTCATTCCGTTCTGGGCGCAGGTCACAGTTGGCACAGTCGAAGCCTAGGTTAAAGGGGAGAGGTCATTAAACTAGATATAGATAAAACGGAGGCAACAGAAGCAAAAATAATAAAAGACAAGACAAAGGGAAGAACTAAAAGACTTTAAAAAAATTTAAAAAATGAAAATCAGTGCCTATTATCACCCCCCTCGTCCCCAGGTCAAAACCGAGGACTTCCTGGGCCGTGACTTCGAGCGCCGGCAGCAGCTGCGGGACAAGGAGCGGCTCAACCAAGCCCTGAGCCTCGACCACCTACAGGGCGTGTTCTTCATCCTCGCCATGAGCTGGGCGGCGGGCGTCCTCGTGTTCGCCGGCGAAGTCCTACGACACCGCTGCCTTCTTCAGGAGCTAGACTAATGCATAGGGAAAATGATAAATGATGTTCAGATGTTTTTTTTTTTTCATATCATTTTTATCATTATTGATGTTATTATTATTTTCCTCATTACAGATATTCTCATAACTTTTAGTGATATTAATGATAATGATATTGTTGACGATAATGATTGTAATAATGATAATGATGCTGATAATGAAATTGTTGACGATAATGATTGTAATAATGATAATGATGCTGATAATGATAGGGATTATGATAATGGTAAGAATAATGTTAATGAGACAGATTACGATGACAATACTAATGATGACAATGATAATAATGACGATAATGATAAAAAAAGAAAATTTGATTAATAATCGCAGTAGTTGTGGGGATCTGCACTACCACTTGAAATGTCCAGAGGGTTTCACTAAAATACTTTAGGTCCTTAAACGAAGTATATTCATGGAAAAGACTATGATGATGACAAAAAACAGTCTCGGATTTTGTGCATAGGTCCGTGAGGGAGTCGGCGGAAAAGCTCTCTAACGAACGAGTCTGTAACTCGAGTTGAAATGAATAATGAGACTAGCTTATTACATTGGCCCTAACTAAACCCGCTTTACTCTCATTAGATAATATACAAATTCCTTACAATAATATGAACATTTATACGCACAAATTTATACATATCTGTGTCCTGGAGGTTCGACGGCTGGCGGTTTCCTTTAGTTACAGGGGATACGTACATATCACAATAGTGATGGTAATTATAATACAATTAGGAACAATAACAGTGATGATTATGATGAAGATAATATTAATGATAATAATGATGGTGATGGTGATAATAATTATACCGATGATAATGATAATAGTGATAATGATAATAATAATAATAATAATAATTATGATAATAATATTGATAATAATAATGATGATAATATTAGTAGTAGTAACAGTGATCATGACAATAATGATAATAATGACATGTGATAATAATGATAATTACAGCAAA
>NC_061856.1:28368964-28373964 GCF_019202785.1 Penaeus chinensis
TCGGATTTTTTCCAAAGCTCACTATTCATCTTAGATAACTGACATTCGCGATGAAACCAAGCCCGCGCATGTATTCGGTGGCGAGTGAATATAAGTCGATGCATCTTGGAGGCGAATACATCACACAGCAGCCAACAAGGACAAGCTGCCGATATGCAGTTCCTTAACTGCGGGCGATTATTGTTAATGTTGCCGCCTTTCCTCATCCTGTCGCTCGACATGAAATCCTTGGCGTCGAGGAATATCGTCCCGAGCATGGGCACGCCGGACTTCCACCTAGAGTCTCTAAGGGGCATCGTGGAAGGTCCTCTGGCAGGGTGGAATGCGGTGTTCTACCTCGACCCCAGTCTGGAGGCGCACGTCTGGGAATACGTCCGAGGTCTTCTCGTCGGCCGGAACGCATCCCACGTCTTGGTCGACCTTGGGTCGGACGGCGCTCTGTGGTCGGAGGAGCAGCCGCTGGAACTGCTCCGGGGGGCCTTCATGGTCCACGTGGTCGTGTTCCAAAACGACCCAAGGCCTTTCTTTGAAGCGGTCTCCCTCCAGTGGAATCCTCAGTACCTACTCTTCTTCAGCGTGTCGAACGAGACCAAGAGTAACTTGCTTCTGGAAGATACCTTCAAGGGTATCGAGAGATTACTGCTTGTTGAGAAAACTTACCTGGCAAGCTCTACAAGTAAACTCGCACCAGGAATGTTTACCTCGTTTCCGTTCGAAGAGAGAAAGATCAAGCCCATTGGCAGCTGGAGCAACAGAAAGTTTGTCTCAAGGGAAGACCTCTTTGTCGACCGCTTCGAGTCGTTCAGAGGTTACGAGTTCCAGCTTGGAACTTGGTTGGACGACTACCCGTACCTCTATCAGTCGAAGACGAAACCAGAGGGCTACGGCGATGGCTTAGAGGTTGAGATGCTCGACGCCATGGCCAATGTCCTCGACTACAAGTACAACTTAACGAAGGAATCACCTGACATGATGTGGGGTGCCTTCGAGAATGGATCATGGAACGGGATGCTGGGGATGGTGCACCGCAAGGAGAAGAACTTCACCGTCAACTACTTCGTCATCACAGGCGAGAGAATCGACGCCTTCGACGCCACCGTCTCCTACTGGATGGAGGGATTCGGGATATCTTTGATGTCCCCGCCGCCGCTTCCGAAGTGGAGGGGAGCTTACTATCCTTTCACGTCCTACATGTGGTTCTACCTTGCCGTCACCTTCGTCATCGTCTTGATTATCATGTCAATACAGGTACACGGACAGCGTGTAACAGATTGGATTCAGGTTTGCGAATACATGACCAAGTATAGATTTACACACACGCACACACACACACACACACACACACACACACACACACACACACACACACACACACACACACACACACACACACACACACGCACACACACACACACACACATACACACACAGGCATACTCATGACAACTGCTAGAACTGCCACACAAGTCATTCGAGTCTTTGGAAGAGTCGAATGGCTGAAATGTAAGAAAGGGATTAACGTGATCGATTTTGCTTTAAAAGGATGGTAGAAACTGGCATAAAATTAGATTACTAAAATCGCTCCATAAGAGCCCAGACATTAGCAGAAATATGTTGTACAGTATTTTTTTCAGCCTCTTTTCGATATTATTCTTTCATTATTCTCTCCTGTAGGATATTCTGCAGCCCGAGCCCTTCCTGAGAGACGTGGGCTCCACGTGGCCCTACCTCCTGCGGGCGATGTTCAACAACAGCATCCCGCGCCTGCCGAAGGCCCAGTGGCAGCGGCTGTTCGTGGGGTCTTGGTGGCTGTACTGCTTCATCGTGACCACCGCCTACACGGCCAACCTCATCGCCTTCCTCACCATCCCGGTCTTCCCCGCGCGCATCCAGACCGTCCAGCAGCTCGCGGAGAGCGATTACAGGTACGACCCGGAAGCAGTGTGCCTGGAGACAGGGTTGGCAGTAATCAGCGGTTATACCTTTGCCTTAAATAACAGGAAATATTGCTACAGACCGTGATGAATGTTCATTATTAATAACGCGGAGAATGATTACAGGTTGACTGTTTTTGTGTCTGCTTACCCGTCTCTCTGTCTGTCTACAAGTTTCTCAGGTTCTCTACTTTTTATGCCATGATTATTTCTCCCTTTCTCTGTATTTTTCTTTTTTGCACTACTATTGATACTGCATAAAAGTGAACACTAACAAACAGGCACAGTCGATAATCCATCTGCCTTAGTACAGTAAAAAATGGTAGTATATAATTTCGGAAACGCTTTGGTTGTATTTATCTTGGTTTTTTTTCTTGTTTTTTGTATACACAAACACCGATTTAAAAAGAATAAAAAGATATTGCGCATTATCACATGGCTATAATATAATCTTAATGGTAAATAGTTCGCACACACACACACACACACACACACACTCACACACACACACACACCCATCTATCTATCTATCTGTCTATATATCTATATATCCACACACACACACACACACACACACACACACACACACACACACACACACACACACACATATATACACACACACACACACACACACACACACACACACACACACACACACACACACACACACACATATATATACACACACACACACACACACTCACATTCATACCTTTTCCGCAATGGAGATCCATGTTCAAAGGAAATTTCTTAAATACTTGTCCTGCACTCATCACGAACAAAACTTTCCAAGGGTCTTCATGTTCGATTACGGGGAGTTCGTGCCAGGAGCCCTGAAGACGTCTAAGGACCCTTACTACAGGGCCCTCGGGGATAAGTTGGACCTCTTCCAGAACTACAATAACTCCGTATTCCCCATGCTGGACGGGACGTATGCTTACATCGAGAGCTTCTCCTATAACCGTATTCTTGTTTACGTGGAGTATGAGGTAGGAATTGTCATAATTAATCTCGAAGTCTTGGTGCTTTCTTTGTATCAGAAAAGTGCTTTGTGTCCGTTTTTTTTTTCATTGTTTCTCTCTCCCTCTATCTCTCAATCTCCCCCTCTCTTTTTTCCCCTTTCATCCCTGTTTCTCATCTACCCTTTACTCTTACATTAAACCTCGCTTGTCCTTCAGGTGGAGAACTCGTACATGTTGAGGGAACAGCTGTACCCGGGCCACCTGTGCTGGTACTTCCAAAAGAACACGGCCTGGAAGTACAAGTTCGACCATGGGATACGACGTCTTGTGGAATCCGGTCTGATCGCTCACTGGATCAAGGTAAAAAGTTCTTTCTCGCTCTTTCCCTTTGCATACTTTTACTCCCCCCCCCCCCATTATCTCCTACCAATCCGTCTATCCCAGAAAAGGGGCTCCAAAGAATGAAAGCGCGCAGTTTAAAGTTTCTTGATTGCATGAATATCTATGTAGATTTATATAGAATTTTCATTTTCGTAGTAGCTTATTGGGGAAATGGGTTTATTTTTTATTTATTGATTAGCTTCTTCATAGCTTCCAATCTTGGTGATATATCTTTGCTTTTCCATCGTTCTTTGTTTTCTCTAAATCAAATGAAAATAAAGGAAAGGCAGCAAAGAATAAGGGGAAAATGAAACAAAATGAAAACAAAAATGCAACTGATATAAAGAGGATAAGAAAAATATATTAATTCAGAAATCTAAGCCATGACTTCTTACGCTCGTCCCCAGGTCAAAACCGAAGACTTCCTGGGCCGGGACTTCGACAGAAAGCAGAAGCTGCGGGCCAAGGAGAGGGAAAAGGAAGCCCTGAGCCTCGACCACCTGCAGGGCGTGTTCTTCATCCTCGCCGTAAGCTGGGCAGCGGGCCTCCTCGTGTTCGCCGGCGAGGTCCTGCGACACCGGTTTGAGCTCGACTAAGGGGCGGAAAGATATTTTTTCCCGTATTTTCCCATTTCTCTCCCCTATCCTCCTCGCTTTGTCTCTCTCTCTCTCTCTCTCTCTCTCTCTCTCTCTCTCTCTCTCTCTCTCTCTCTCTCTCTCTCTCTCTCTCTCTCTCTATCTCTATCTCTCACACACACACACACACACACACACACACACACACACACACACACACACACACACACACACACACACACACACACACACACACACACACACATACACACACACACACACTCACATACTATACCCTTAGGCTGAATACCCCCAGACCCCAATTACTCTTTGGACGGTAACCCTTGCAAAAGATATTCTACATTTCTATTGAGTTACTTTAACTTCCATTCTTTGTAAATTTAATGTAGATGGCAATTGTTTCACCGACAAGCTAAAAGTTTTCCTTTGTATTTTTATGTCCTTCGGATGATTTCAATGTTCTTGAGTCTCATAAATCATTGCTAAGTGTTTTAGCTACCCCACTGTAGGAATCTTACGATGTATCTTCCTGTTGCATGACGTAATATTTGGAAAAGTTCTCGTGTCAGAATTACATGTTGCAAATAGTTACGTTTTCTTTGACCCAGTACCGATAATAGAAAATGAAGGTTGATTATTTTTAGCAGTAACTTATTAAACCTAGACACCGATACGACGTGATTATCATTATTTTGTCATCGTATTGTTAACATTAATAATGATGATGGCAATAGTAGCAGCAATAACAACAACAATGATGGTAATGGATACCATGAGATCATAATGATATTAGTAATAAAAATGCCATATTTATAATTATCAATATTATCATTATCTCCATCATCATCATTATTATCAACATCATCATCGCTATCACTGTCATTATCATCATCATCATTATTTTTTAAGAATACCTTCTCATAACCGATCGAGACGAATTTGGTATCGATGGCTTCCTCTCACTCTCTACTATCCAAATACATATAAACTATACCGCGGTCCCTCCCTCCACCCCCATTAGCGACACTCTGGCCCGAACAGCAGGAGAGGGCCGACAGATCACTATGGTGACTAGTATTACCGCCTCCCAACTCCCTTATTAGAAGACGAATATCCTCCATGTT
>NC_061856.1:28386464-28391464 GCF_019202785.1 Penaeus chinensis
ATTCTTTCGCCCAGGCATTGACTCTACCTATACGGGGAAGGGTGGAGACAATAATGCCATAGGCGATATTGACTGATGTGGCCTTATATACATATATATATATATATGTATACATATATATGTATATATTCACATATATACACACACACACATATATATGTGCGTGTGTGTGTATGTGTATGTGTGTGTACACATTCATGTGTGTAAATAAATAAATGAATAAATATATACTGCATATATATATATATATATATATATATATATATATATATATATATATATATATATGTGTGTGTGTGTGTGTGTGTGTGTGTGTGTGTGTGTGTGTGTGTGTGTGTACACACAGACACACAAACACATATATACATACACGAACAGAACTGGCTTGAACAATGTCCGCCTGAATTTAAACCCATTCATTATCGTCGATACATCGATGATACCTTTCTCCTTGTTAAACGCCCTTCACACGTAAACCTTTTTTTAACTATCTCAACTCTAAACACCCGAGCATCAAATTTATCTACAAGATGCAGGAAAACAATCGATTAACATTTTCGGACACGCTAATCACCTATAACAATGGCACCTTCCATACAAGCATTTACCGAAAGCCAACCTTCACTGGCCTCGGACTTCACTCCCTTAGCTGCACTCCATATTTATACAAGATTAACAACATTAAAACTCTAATTACTCGAGCATATAACCTGTGCAGCAATTGGTCAACTTTTCACGACGAAATGAATTTTCTGAAAGAATTCTTTACAAATAATGGGTACCCATTGTTCTTATTTGATAAAATTACCACAATTTCTTTGTAATATTCTCAAACCAACCTACTGCCCCTACTGTTAAAAAAGACCTTATACTGTATGTCGTTATGTTTTATGTTTTCATTACTTTTATGTATATATTGTTCTCCATTATCTTACGTATTTGTAATTTGTTTAGAACCTAATATCCGTATCTATAATTGTCTAACTGACTTTTTAATGGTTCTTTTCAACAGTTTACTGATGATGGAGGTCTAGTTTATGCCTTCGAAACGTCTATAATAAAGATAAAATTCTTCACTACTATGTTAGTCTACTTCTTCATACTTACGATACGACGCCTGAGTGGCAAACCCATCACAGAATACATATATATATGTGTATGTATATATATATATATATATACATATTTAAATATAATGGCTGTATAAATCGCTGTTGAAAAATATAAATATATATACACACACACACACACACACACACACACACACACACACACACACACACACACACACACACACCTAATCCTAATCCACCGTGGATCAGCTCACTAGCACTTTTACCGCTGTAGCGACTTTACGACACTTGCATTTGATCCCTCAAGGCGATATGTTATTTTCTCACCGTAAGAGCGGACTCGGGCCAGCACTAGTCAGCGCAGGCATATTTTTTCACAACTGCCGCGACTGGGGAATGCCACTGAACTATCGTAGCAGTGCATATATATATATATATATATATATATATATATATATATATATATATGCATAATATATATATATATATATATATATATTACATATATACATAATATATATATACACACACACACACATATATATACACATACGCACATGTATGTATATAGTTACCTAGCTAACTAGATATATAGATAGATAGACGGACAGATAGACAGATAGATGATGAGAGATCTAACCTGAGAACGCGCACTGGAAGCTGCCGAAGCCGTCTCGGTGGCGGCTGATGACGAGGAGGGTGAGGAACGTGAGGAACATGGACACAACGAAGCAGACGAGGCAGCGGCCGTTGAGCGAGTTCCTGAGGCCTGGGACCGACAGGTAGATGATGGCCGTGACGCAGAGGAAGACGCAGGACACACTCAGCAGCACTGGCTGTAGGATGTTACCGTTCCAGTCGCACGTTACAGCTTCGGGGGCGCAGACAAGCGCAACATCCTTCGCCGGGCCTTCCCCCTCGTCTATCCTTTCGACGCAGTAGTGGGTGTGGGGCAAGGACTCGCCGCCGGGCATGTGCAGGTCACCCTTGGGACCGAGGCTGAAGTCTTCGTAGACCAGAAAGTTCCCGCACTTGGGCATTCCGTAAGCCACGTCCAGGTCTGCATGGGGAGGGACGGTCACCGTGGGGTCGTCCTTCGAAGAGAACACAGCCTGCCAGGGGTCGCTACTGTCGACGCATCCAGTGCCACTGATTTTCTTTCCCTCTGGGCAGCACTTCCTGAAGCAGTAGGTACTCTGACATACAGTTTGAAGAGCAACCGGGCTCTGTTGGCAGAATTTGATGAGATACTGGTCCTCCTGCGTCCCCTCCTGCGCCCGCACGGCAACGCAGAACTCCTTGATGGGGACGGGCTCTTGGCCGCCGAGAGGCTTCCAGTACACGATCGCGGGAAACTTGGGGTCGGCGAGGATGACCATTTCCCCGCGAACGACGGGCACGACTATCTCGCTGCCTCCTTGCGCGGCGCATACCACAGCCGTCGGCGGCTCCTTGACCACGTTGACCGCCTCCACCAGGGTCTTTTCGATGACGACCTGCGGAGTGAAAGCAGCACGGCGGTGGCGGACGCAGGACCCGTCCGTCGCAAGCGCCTGTCCGTGGGCGCAGCACCGCGGCAGACGCAGTGCCTCCGTGTAGACGGGCAAAGGATCTTCGCCCGCAGCCGACGCAGCCAGCGCCCACGCGAACGCCACGGCGCACCACAAACCCATGCCAAGAGGCATCGCGTCCAGGAAGTTCGTCAAACGCCGCCCAGGAGGCAACGAGGGCTCTTGTTCCTGTAAGGGCAAGGGAAGACTGTAGTATTTTCATAGTCAGTAAAATATAAATGATAATACACATACACACACACACACACACACACACACACACACACACACACACACACACACACACACATACATATATACATAACACCAACAAAACATCTACTTGATCTTCATTGACAAACAAAAGGCTTTTGATAAGTAGAATTGTTCAAAATCCTCGAAAAAATGATAAAGATATGAGACTAATTCATTCACTCTTCAAAGATCAACTTGCAGCTGTCCGCATATCCAACAGAACAACTAAGGGGTTCTCCATCAAGCGATTTGTTCGACAGATGTCATCTGATATTTTCAGTTTGTACTCTGAAGATATCCTGCGGAAAATAAAGATCGTCAGGAGGGTATCGTTATCACTGGTTGTAAGATCAACAATCTTCGATACAGTTCACATGGCCATATCTATAAATGGCCTTCAAACCCCTTTTTAATGCTGTTGGGAAAGCCAGTGAACGTCTTGGCCACCATATCAAAAGCAAGAAAACAAAATGCGTAGTAGTTTCATTAAAGTTGAAGATCCCACCATCTTGTCCATTGAAGCAAGGAGAAATAGAAACCTAACAGGTCTCTTTCTTCAATTATTTAGGGACTTTTGTCACCTCAGATGCTCGTTGCAAAAAGGAAACCAGACGCAGAATTGGACTAACAAAAGATAAGTTTTCAAACTCCGGAACATCCTAAAATCCTTCGTATGGTTGACTCTCCTATATGGTTGCGAGTCCTGGACACTGACGGCTGAAACCCGGCTTAATATAGAGGCTGCAGCAATATGGTTCTGCCGCAGGATGTGGAGATGGACGCGAGCTTCTAGAATTGATCCGAACGAGACAACTCATATTCTGTGGACATGCAAACAAGCTCGAGGCAGATCGAGAAAAACATTCATTGACAATTTTAAACAAACACTTCGATGCCTCTAGGACAGAGCCCGACAGCATGAAACATTGCGCCAAGTAGTTCATAAAACTCCGCATCGGTGATGGCACAGAAAGATAAGATACACACATATATGTATATTATATATATATATATATATATATATATATATATATATAAAGTATAAATATATAAATAAATAAATATACAGAAAAAATACATATTCTTGTTAAAGTATTGCCGTCAGTTTGTCTTTAATGTTAATTCTATCTAAATTTAAGGTTTATTTATAGCATCCCTCTGATACATTGTTTCCAGTTTTATCACGGTCGCTAGACACGTTATCATCGAAGTTTGTACTGACATAGACATTATCAAAAATGAAGTTATCTTTATTTATTTCACATAAAAAAGTCAATAGAAAACCATATAAGTACAAAATAGGCTGGTGTGATTTTTAATTACAAGCAAAACATTGTGGAAGCTTCAAATAAGATGGAAAAAGTACCTGATTACTTAAGTTGTAACTTAAATTGTTTATACACACCACTCTACGGTTTACAAGGCTGTGGAAAGTTCAAATGTATCTTTCAAATTCTATAAAATATTTTTTCCTTATTACATACATTATTCTTCACATGAAAAGTGGAAATTGCATAACGTTTTGCATCTTATCTTATCCACCGCGAGTGAGTTCGGAGTCCAAATCAGACAACTGGGTAATTCCAATGATCACGGACAGTTACTTGATTTATTGATTGAATTATATCTACAAATCAAGATATACAGCATTTTCTTTATTAGTTTTTGAGCCTGCAAGGTTATATAACAGGTACAAAATGATTTTGAACACATTCAACCCACCGAAGTCAATACCACGTATATGACTCGGACACGGAAATTGTCGTTCCAGCGACCTTTATGACTGATTTCAAATCTTACCCATGTAGAGTGAACATGTATTTGATGTACTGCTAACAAGACACAGAAACACTTTATGCACCCTTACAATACATTTTTTTTATCTAGAAACTTACTATGCAATTCGTAATTAATGAAAATATAAATCCCTATCTAAGACGACGTGAAATACGTATGAAAAATATTGGCTGTATCAAACCATATCAAATTGAAGGCATACCCTTTGATACAGAATGACAAGATGTTTCAACTGCTTTTAGTAATGCACGCATAAAGGACAAACATGTATCAGAGTGTATGAAAATGTTAAGGGTTTCGGAAATGTTACAAAAAAGGCCTTTTA
>NC_061856.1:28408964-28416464 GCF_019202785.1 Penaeus chinensis
AGCGGCATCCGTAAAAAAGAGAGGTTCTTTTCTCTCCCTCTTTTAGTCTCCTCCTTCAACCTTTCGCCTGCACTCTTCCTTTCCATGTACTTTTCCCTTTCTCGCCATGCCACGCTTCTCACACTCCCAAATCCAGCTTAAATTCACATTTCTCCTCCTACTTTAAGCCATATATCTGCTCACTCCCACCTCCCTCCTCTTCCTCCTTAAAGTCTTCCAGCTCCCTCGCTCCCTTACCCTCTTCCCTCCTTCTCCCTCTCCCTTTCCCCCCTGAATTCCCTTTCTCTCTCCCCCTTACATTACCGTTCCCTCTCTCTATGGGCTTCTAGATGCTGTTGGCCTACTTCTACGCACCAGAAGCAATGGACTAGTTATTTGTGACTCGCAGTCTGCCCTCCGTGCCCTCTCCTCCCCAAAGCTTGAAGCCCGAAGCCTAGTCAATCACATACTGCACCATCTAGTCACAGCCATTGGACATGCACTTGAATACATTTCCTATGGATTCCCTTGCATGTTGGAGTAACAGCGAACGATATTGTGGACCGTCTTGCCAAAGCTGCCTGTCGGCTCTCCCTATCTGTGGCTAACGCCTCGCCGGCAACCCTCTCCCACCACAAGCGGAGGATACGTGCTTCCGCTCACTTGTCAACCACCCGGCACAGGAACGCCGAGCGGCCAGCACTACGACCATTTCGCCTCTCGTTCCTACAAATACCGACGCCGCGGTCTGCTGGCAAGACGACATAATGTGGTGGCTGCCCGGCTCCGGTTAGGCTATAGACCAGTGTGGCAGGTGGGCGAGTCAGAGGACGTGTCCCAGTACTCATCGTGTAAGTTGTGTGACGAACACAATGCCAACCACCTACAGCATTACTGCCCCGAGTGTCCGAGAGTGCTTGATCTCAAATCAAACAGAGTTAATACTTCTCTCGAGCTTCCTGTAAAGGCCCTATATGAACACCTTAAACATATGGTTTGGATGTAGTGAAAGGGACGGTTGGCTTAACCTCTTTTATTGAGAAGCGTAAACAACACAGATATGGAGCCAGCCTGACCCAACAAGCGGTCGGCAGGAACTCTCTGAAGTGACTCTCCTGACCTGGGTCATCCTTAGCCTTAAGTACTGGTGGGTAGCGTGGGGTGCGCCACCTGGGACCGCGTGGGGACTTGGCCCAGCGTGGGCACACCACTTGGAGCTTGCCACGTGGGAGCTACTTATATATACTTATATACTTATATTTCTCGGCTACCTACTCACCCCTCACCCTCGAAGCGTCTGATATTTGCCTCAAGGGTGACCCAACCTGGCTGGTTCTTGACTTGTAAACACTTCGTTCTTGCGTGTG
Source organism: Penaeus chinensis (assembly GCF_019202785.1). Classification (NCBI taxonomy): domain Eukaryota; kingdom Metazoa; phylum Arthropoda; class Malacostraca; order Decapoda; family Penaeidae; genus Penaeus; species Penaeus chinensis. The sequence goes on from NC_061856.1 coordinate 28,410,311, forward strand.
CTGTCCCTGATGCATCTTCGTGGCTGCTCATCCCTGTCGTCGTCTTCATCTTGGTCCCTGGTAAATCCGTTCGTCCTCGACATCCACACGTCCTCGAAGGTCTCGCACAGGTCCTCCTTGACTTCGGATTCGTAATTATCCTGGTCTTTCACGGTTTCTGGCGATCTCCCGGTGACGTTTTCCACAGCGTCCGAAGGTGACTGTTTCTGCAGCAGGGCCTCTTTCGGTACCATGACAGATATCGTGAACAAGATTATACACATAAGGGCCAAGATAGTAAGAGAATAGAAAGACAACAGAGAAGAGGGGATGTTAAGTGCCACTAGCCGATTATTTATATAATTTGCAGTTTTTATGGTTGAATATTCATTATTTTCGTCTTCCTTTTTTTTTTCATTTTGTGTTTTATTTTCACAAAGTAAAGGAAAAAAATTAGGAGAGAGAGACGGTAACAGCAGTCCGCATAGACCTAGCTTGAACTGCTAATCGTCTCTGACAGAGACAGGAGGGTACATAAGGGAAGCCACAACGGCATCCGCAAGGATTTACTTAAACCAATTGTTGTAACGCAGAAAAGAAGAAATGTATGTCACAAGTCACACATCACAAATTGACAAATTCGCGGGAGTGCGTGAGAGTGTGTGTGTGAGAGTGAAAGTGACCTCACTCAGACCGGACATGGGTGTCAAACACGGATATTAACGTTCATTTTACACAAATGCAATAAACTAGCTATAGAAGTAATACAAAAATATTTCATATACTACATTGAATTTAACATTTAATGATATGCGACAATGACGCACTAATGAATGGTGACGTAAAAATAATTTGCGAGCAAATCTTCTTGGGGAAAAAATTCTGCCGAGGTAACAACATGTCAAGCTGCGCATACAGACTTCATTGATGGGGGGGGGGTCTATACCCCAAGAATGCTGTACTTCATGAAGCAAAATGAGCTGGGAAAATATTAATAACCTACTCTATCTGCGAGTCTGTAATGGGCGCTCATGCAATGCCCTACGGGTATTTATCATGAATCATAAATCGATGGGATTTACCCCAAACATGGCAGGGACGTCAAAGGAGTGAGCGGGTTGCGATTAATAAGCGAATCACGATTCTAGCTTAAGCCCTAATCCTACATTATTTAGCGGACATAACAGTGGGTCACACCGGCTCAAAAAGTTGCCGAACGTACTAACGTCGGAGCGCGGATCTTTAGGCATATACGCAACCCCAAGTAATCAGGCATTCTGACACTATGATAAGGGGAAGATCCCTGGCGCTATATAAAAATGTAAGTAATTCGCGTTACAAGCTCCGCTCTAGCGCCGATAGAACGTGTCACCATGAACATGTAACGGATGCGACGTGTTATCCTATAATGTAACAATCTCGAAAACAATATACAGGAAATGCCAGTGGTTCTCACATTCATTTCACCGTGTCAATCACTCAGAGTGAAAGTGGGGTCAGGTCACACAGCTGTCCCAAGCAGATGTTACTGAAAGGTTTCACTCGGAGGTCAGGTCAAGACAGGAAATGGGTAGTGAGAAAAGAATAATGATATGATGTTCATGAAAACAGTAAAATCATGAACGCGCTAAATTCGTTGCACATGAAATAATATACTCTCTAATCACGAGAAAAAATAAACAAATACGTAATAAATGAACGATATTCCTATTGTTTGAACCCATACCCTTCAGGCGGAAGCTATAAACGTAACGGACGAACGGACGAAACACAAGCAGCTTTATGATAATGATAATTATAACAATACTAATCGTAACTTTTATAATGATAGTAATAATGATAGCGGTAATGATGATAGCGATGATGAGGATAAAGATGATGATGATGATGAAGATGACCTCTCCCTTCTGCTCACCCTCGACTTCTCGGTACTCAGACTCTACTAGTTATCGCCTGTGCCAATATTGACCTGCGCCCAGAACGGAAGGACATTGACGAAGTGCCCCCAGAGCAAGCGATTCCAACCCATACCGTCGATCACTTTACAACTACATGTAAACTTATATATTGATTATACTCAGAATGTCTGTTTAAAAATCCTTATTCTCAATTACGATGTTTGTAATCATTATTATTGACGATACTGTAGTTATTAAATGTTCACGATATTATACTGACATATCCAGGGTCCCCGTCCAAACAAGTGACCACAGGACCCTAACAGAGAGTCTGTACTGATATTCCCACGAAAGATCAATGCTGCCATATTCTTATGTTTAGTGAATATTCTGTGAAGCCCTCAAAAACTCAGAGCTGAAGTCACTCTGCCCTCTGCATCGGCTCGGTCAACACCTTAAGGTCACACAGACCGCTTAGCCTCGCTCCTCACTGGGCGTCCCTGCCACGCCCGTCCTCTGTACGTCAGCTACCATATTCCCGTGCTAGTAAAATCTAAAAACTGTGACAACTTTAACTCAACTTCCCAAGTATCAAATCAACAGCAACTTCACAGAGGAATACGAACTTACCACCCATACATCACAGCAGTACCTTCACAATGGGAACACGTCCTCCCCACAACATCACATTGGTGATAATCTAAGAGGGATATATTTCCCACTAATTATCACAATGATGATGATGATGATAATAACGATGATAATAGCTGTGATACTAATAACAGTGATACAAATACCAGCAATAATGGCAATACTCTGCAACCACGATAAGAAGAAGGAAAAAGTAATAGAAGAGGGGAGAAAAAAAAAAACTAACCAAGAAAAACTCCACTTTACTCGTACTTCAAGCAGGCTCTCAGGCAGGGAGGTTCTAGCGCAGGAAAATCACCACGAGTGTCCGGTTCCCTCCCTTGTTTGAATATCCTGAATTGCGTGATGACAGGCTACTCTAGGGAGGGAGAGAGAAGGAGGGGGAAGGGGGAAGGGAGGGAGGAAGGAGGAGAGGGAAGGAGGGAGGGAGAGAGGGAGAAAGAGGAAGGCTGGGAAAAGAGAGAAAGAAGAAGGGAAGGTGAGAGGGAGAGAGGGAGAGAGAGAGAGATAAATAGATAGATAGAGAGAGAGAGATAGAGAGATAGAGAGAGAGTTTTATGAGTTGAATAATCATTCTTCACGCCTGATTATATTAATGAATGAGTTAGTTTCGTATGCGCGTTTTTTTTTTTTTTTTTTTTTTTACATCTGTGGTTTATTGCTTACGTTGTGCATTTGCATGACATCATTTTTATTACTGGGAAAGAGATAAATGTGTCACTATTATAGCTATCATCCTAGTGATCATCACAGCAGTTATATACATATATACGTACACACACACACACACACACGCACACACATATAAATCTCTTTCTCTCTCTCTCTGTATGTATATATATATATATATACATATATATACATATATATATATATATATATATATATATATATATATATATATATATATATATATATAGTAGACTATGGATGGACGGAACTACTCACCTCACGTACGTACATGAGTGTGATAGTAGGGTAATGACGTAATCAATGACGTAACCAATGACCATGACGTAATCAATAACCGGAATCATTAATGATGGCTAGCATGCACACCTTGAGGTCGTACATGGCGCATCATAACAGAAAGTAGGCATAATTAAAGTGGTTATCATAATCAATGATTGGAACTGGAAATCTTTAACTAATGGTATGCTACAGATGAGCCTTTCCCCCCCTCCTCTTTAAAACAATATGCCACAGATGACTCCACCCCCACCCCCTCCTACCCCACCTCATCAGCACCCCCTCTCCCATACCCTCCCACCCCGCACCGCAATATTCATCATGATTGACCTTGTAACTGGATCGATAATTGACCCTGTTACAGACGAGTGATCACCCCTCCTAATTCATCATAATCCATAAATGTCCCTCTAATGATGCCTAACACGCTCACCTGAAGGGTGTCTCTCCCCTTCCCCTCCTCTCCAAAGCAATAATAAGAATAAGAATAAGAGGACGAAAAGGCACACAAAAAAAAACATGCATCCAGCTGCTGACATACGCAAAGTCCAAGAACAGGGGAACCCTTCCTTCCCTTCCTAATGCCCCCGATCCACATTCCCCCATATCCCATTACGAAGCAATAATGGTAAGAGGAAGAAGACGCAAATAAACAAATACCACAATAGACCGATGGACATATCAGCTCACCCCATTCCCTCCCCCTCACCACCCGACACAAGTCCTACCTAAGTAGATAATACACCCCTGTGCTGAAGTGTTACAGGTGAGTTTATCACACCTATAGCTAATGAGCGTGACACCCTACTTCTCACTTAGACACTGCGTGCCCGCCCACAAGCCACCGAAAGAGGGTAAAATAGATATTCTCAGCTGCTCTCCGGGTGCGATACGGGTCAAGGATATTGATCTGAAAGGGATCATGGGTAGTGATGACTTCCGGCATGTCCTGACACGTCGTTTACATTAAATCGCTAAAGCATCCCCTATAACGACGATGCTGTCTTGAGGTGTAACCAAACAAGAAAAGGAAATCCATTTTAACCCTTACTAAGATTGATAATGTTCGCATTATGTAAATATAACACACACACACACACACACACACACACACACACACACACACACACACACACACACACACACACACACACACACATATATATATGTATGTGTCTATATACATATATGTTTCAGATTAATTAAAATGTATTTCTTTTGTGGTTATATATATATATATATATATATATATATATATATATATATATATATATCATGAAGACCGCAGGAGGATGTTAAACTTTGCCGACACTAAGTAAAATTTCACACATATATAATTTGTCGGATCTCCCCAACGCTGCGATACATTTTACTTCATCTAAGCCCCTTCCACATTCAAGTAGTAGAAGTAGAAGGGAGAGGGAAAAAAGTAGAATAAAATAAAATAAATAAAAGTAGAATATTTAGTAGAATACTTGCTTTTACAATATCTTTCCTCGTTCGTTTTTTTTTTTTTTTCCTTTCTCTTACCTTTCTTATTTTTTTTCAGATATAATTTGTGGCAAGGATAACACTTTAAATAGAGTTAACATAATTAGATTTAAAAATTGATTTATATCCTCAAAATTTCGCCCAGCCCTGTATGTCTCCAGTAGTTTAATTGATATTTGGAGACGAAATTGGAAGAGTTTGAAATGAAGAGTGCATATCCCAAATGTATAGCATCAATTATTTAGAATTTATGATGATTATAACATTTCTTAACCATTTCTCAGCAAAACTTTATTTACTTCTTTGTAACTCGTAATTATGTTCGATAAATGTTGTCTCTTTTATCGTCATTGGTGTTCGAATAACGTTATTATAATCATAAGATCAGCAACAACCCCCCCCCCCCCAAAAAAAAAAAAAAAAAGGAATAACAATAGAATAAAGATAATAACAAACGAATAACAAAAAAAGGTAACAGACGATAAGATGAAAATGAAATGACAATTACTACGAAAAAAGTAACGCTTGTTTGATTGTTTTTTTAGCTATGTTAAATATACGCTTTCTTTGAATAATGACCTTTTAGTTATCATTGAAATGTGCAATAGAAAACTACCTAATTTATATACTATATTGAGCTGCGTCATGTCTGAAATGGAGTTGGAAGTATAAAAAACCCGATTTCTAATTATTTCATTCAGATCTTGGTGACAGCATCGGTATCGTCTCTGACTCGCAAGATGAAGGAACCAGGATAAACCCTCTTTGGCTTCGGGAAAAGTTAACAGGTGTTTGTTGACACTTGCTCGTGTTTGGCGGTTCACGAGTGTTCTCCAAGGAGATAACGTCCCCCTCTCGAGGTCAGAGGTCACTCAGGTCGGCAGCTATGCAGAAAGGCAGCAACAGGCCACTTGATTATATTAAACTTGATTCTTCAATTGCTGGTTCTGGTTGGCCGACTCGGTAGCTGTTTTTCAGTATTTTCGATTTAATTTATAATATAAGACCTATAGTCTCCATTTTTTTCATGGCACAGATAGTGGAGTAACTTTATTATTCTCTTGAGTGTAAATTCATCGAAACGTATATATCTGTATACTAATCAAACACATCCGTATATATATGTATATATATATATATATATATATATATATATATATATATAC
>NC_061856.1:28448964-28453964 GCF_019202785.1 Penaeus chinensis
TATATATATATATATATATATGCGTGTGTGTATGTGTGTTTGAGAATATATATATGTGAGTGTGTATGTGTGTTTGAGAATATATATATGTGAGTGTGTATGTGTGTGTTTCTAGAGAAAGAGAGAAAAGAGAGAGAGAGAGACCAAGGTAATAATGTAAAACCGAATTGCCTTGATGTATATATTCATTAATTTTGATATATCATTCTCCGTCGCACACCGTCTCCAAAAGGTATCTCTTTCTCATAACGATCCTTGTTTCGAGAGTCAGTTCGAATGACACACATTTTCTCGTATTCTGATCATCGCTGTGACCTTTGTAATTTTACCGTACGATGTGCCGACAATACATTATTAGACTGGGTTTATTGGTTATCTTTAGCCGTGTTAGAAACTGTTTAAAAGGGAAACCGTGACATAGATTGTAAAATTAACTTTGCCAAAATTATTATGTTAGATTTTACGTCGGGGTTTAGGGATTTTGTGTTCTAATTGATCGATTTTTTGTTTCGTTTTTCTTACACTGTTATATAAATTTACTCCTAACTTGTCAATTTCCGTCAACAATTTCACCTTTTTAAATTATTGATTTTTTTCAGTAATTAACAAATAGAATTATCATATACGTAGTTGTATCTGATATAAGTTAACAACTGAAATGGTTAATCACTGCTTCCAGTAACATTGCACAAACAAATCCCCTCACAATTACACACACTTATCCAACCCCATTACAAACAATAATCATCATTTCGAATCTCTAACACAATCACTCACAATCAGCCACACTTGTCCAATCTCAGCAATCGGCAACGAGTATTTCGAATGATCATAAACCCGGTCCTGTTCAATTACTGTCGCATTTCCCTTTCCTCAGCACCGCTTGATTTCACCATCATTACCATTTCTCACCGCTAGTACCAGCTGCACCTTCTACCATCACCGTCTCTCACCATCACCACCACACCTTCCGAAACTTATCACCGCCGTCAGAGTTGCCATTCACCACAACCACCATTTTTTCACCATCTTTCACCTCAAACCACCATCTTTTACCTCCACCTTTTGCCCCAACCACCACCATTCCTCACCACTACCTTTCGCCACCCCTGAGCTCAAGCACCACGGACCACTGCACCAACATCACCAAACTTTCACGGACCACAAACCCGCAGAGGACGAAGGGCCGAGGGGGAGACTACCACCTGGCTTCGCTGGACCCTTCAGGAGGAGAAAAAAATAGAGAGAGGGAGAGGGCATGGGAGAAGAAGGAGAAGGGGAGGGAGAGGGAGGAGGAGAAGGAGAGGGAGAGGGAGGAGGAGAAGGAGAGGGAGAGAGAGAAGGAGGAGTGAAAGACTGCGGAGGAGAGGGAGATAGGGAGAGAGAGAGAGAGGGAAAATGAAAGAAAAAGAGAAAGAGGAAGAGGAAGACACAGAAACAGAAATGAAAATACATTAAATAAAATAAACTGATAATAATAGACCGAGAAAAAAAAAACATATTGCGAGAAAACTCCTAACTAAAACTGGCACATGTCCAACACAGAAGCAGCCGCTATAACGGCCTGGTAGTCAGCCAAGCAGCCATTAGCTCGCTGGCTTTCTAACGAAAAGCACCTGACTAGCCGTGATCACAGTTGAGGCTTCAGGAATTATGATAAAAATTGGAATCTTTCGTGCTGGATCAACACTGCGGGAAGCTCGGTGGCCTAGTAAGAGAATTAAGGAAGAAGATAATAGAAAATAAGGAGGGAGGGAAATCAAAATGAAAACAGGTGCATTTTTGAAAGAAATGGGAAAACATGAATAGGGAGAGAAAAAAAAAAACATATGAATATTACACACACACACATAAATATATAAGAGAGAGAGAGAGAGAGAGATAGAGAGAGAGAGAGAGAATGGGTACATTGATGACAATAAATAATTGAAGAGGGAATAAAGATTTCTTACAGTCAAGCATACGCAACTGCCTAGGTAAACGTTAATCGGTCTGTATCGAATGGCGAGACATTGAAATTTAGCGGAAAATAAATGCCAAAATGTATAATTTTTATCACATCCAATATTTCAATGACCTTTAACAAATGTTTTGTAATTTCAGCAGAAGTTGAAGTTTTGATAACTGGAAGTGGAAGCAGTGTTAATCCAGTAAAAACAACTTCCATGCGTTTTTTAAAGAAGAAAAAAAAGAAAGAGAAAGTTTTTGCGTGTAATTCCCACTGCTTTGCAACCTCTTCCCTTCCGCTTAAGTACCTGTTAAGTGACTATCCTTGCTCCTCCGCGGCGGTACTCATCACGCAACGCAATGGCGTATAAAAGAGATGCCAAATAACCATTAATTCGATGTAAAACACGAATTTTGAAACAGGAAGCGCAACTCGACAGATCGGTCAAGATTATTGCTATCGAGTACAAATTTCATGTGGCCAAAGAATATGCAGTGCACACACACACACACACACACACACACACACACACACACACACATACACACACACACACACAAACACACACACACACACACACACACACACACACACACACATACACACACACACACACACACACACACACACACACACACACACTTGTGTGCGTGTGTGTGTGTGTGTGTCTGTATGGGTATATATATATATACTTATATATATGCACACACACACAGACACACACACAGACAGACACACACACACACACACACACACACACACACACACACACACACACACACACACACACACACACACACACACACACTTGTGTGCGTGTGTGTGTATATATATATATATATATATATATATATATGTGTGTACATATATTTACATATATGTATATATACATATACAAATATATATATACAAATATATACATACATATATATATATATATATATATAAATACATGTGTGTGTGATTTTGTAATGCTTTGAGCGTAACATGTGTTTCGCATTTTATGGGAAAGTCACCCAGGTTAATCCATACTTAATGATAACATGTGAGTTTAGATCTGGCAAAGTTCCCACACAGCACGATCCGGCAGTTCAGCTTCGTGTTATCCCCGACCATCAGCCATTTCAGTGTTGTGTATTTTAATTCGCGTTTTTATCTATTTTTTATTATTTATTTATCTTTTTTTATATATACAACTCTCTTGATCATTCATTCCTCTCTCGTTTTTTCTACTATAACTAAATCGTCAATGTGTCTTCACTATCAGGCTCATTTTCCTTCTGCTTCGCCTCTCAGCTCACAGCTCTAGAAGGACCGTTCTTGCCTCACTTCCCTTAGATCATCACTCTTTATCACAGCCCCAAAATCACCACCTCGGAATCCCTACCCTAGTAACACCACCCTCGTAACACCACCCTGGGGTCACCACCTTAGAGTCACCACCTTGGGGTCACTATCCAAACACCGTCACCTTAAGATCGGCCATTTTACGTGATTCGCGAATCCCCGGTTTACTATCTTCATGTCATCACTCAAAAAATATTACTAAACTATGGTAAGGGGATGGTATGTATCGCCAGCATCAAGTATCACTGACTTAACATGCTCGTATCATCATCAATGCAGCATGAACGTATTTCCACGACGTTTCATCAAAGTAGCATCGGTGTATTATGAACGAATCCCTCATAATCTTGAAAACGTATCATCAACTAACATTCTCATTTCACCAACACATCGAAAACATATCACCGCGTCACCACATACCATCGAAACATCAACTCACCATCAGTACATCGCCACTTCCCGAATGTATCATGAACACGTCAACACATTTTGATCGTAACATCACCACATGATCAGAACAGCGCCACATCTTCAGTATACAACCAACGCACTATCAGCTTATTAGTAACGCCCCACCTCGACGTATCACTAATATCAGTAACGTATTATCAGCGTATCACACATCACCAACTCGCAATCGACGCATCGCCAACATGATTCCACGTGTTCCGGGGTACGACACAGCGCACGTGACGCGGTAATGACCTCCCGTGCCATTGATCCTGCGGGAGACAAGGTCATTTTTGAGGTCAGGCCAGAAGAGCCGCTGCAGATGGGGGTGGAGTGGGTGGATGGCGGTTGGGGGCGTTGGGGACGATTGGGGGGGAGGGGTGCGGGCAAGCAAGACGCTACGGCAGGCACAGCTTTAAGGTAGTGCATCGTGGGGGTGAGGGCACGGGAGGGGGAAAGCAAGGAGGGGTGAGGGATGGGTTGGGACGGGGAAGGGTAAGGACAGGGGGGAGGGACAGGAGAGGGGATGAGGAGGAGGACGGAACAGGGTAGGTAGTAAAGAGTAAGAAGGAATTTATAAGAAAATGTATAAGGATAAAGAAAAGAATGAGTATGCAGAGAGCAAGATGCAGGGACAAGCAAGGGGAGGGCGGGAGGCAAGCGGAGAGGGGGAGAGGGGGAGAGGGGGAGAGTGGGGAAAGCAAGGAGTAAGTACCCAGTTTTAAAGCCTCAAGTTTTGATCGCCTAATCAAGGGCCGTCCACGTATCGCGACATGAAGGGAAACGACTTATTTAAAAGAAGGTAATGGCTGTGAAGTTTGGGTAGGGCCTTTTGTGACTCGATAAGCAGGCCAGGTAATGGGGGAGGGGGAATGTGTGGGGTAGGAGAGGGGGGGAGGAGGGGGAAATCTTGGGGGGGTGGAGGGACAGGAAGATGAAGGAAGGAGAGGAAAGATTAAAGGGAGGGGAGGGGAAATATATGGGAGGTTGAAGGACAGAAAGAGGAAAGAGGGAGAGGAAAGGCAGAGGGGGGGGGGGGGGAAGGGGGAGTGTTGAGGGGCGGAAGGACGTATAAATAACGTAGGGAGAGGAAAAGTTAAAGGGAGGGAATGGAAAAGTTGCGAGAGGTAGAGTTACAGGAGGAAAGAGAGGAAAGGTAAAAGAGAAGGAGTGTTGTGAGGTGGAGGGTCGGGAAAAGAGAAGAAGGGAAAGGAAAGGATAAGGAAGGGAGGGAAGTGAGAAGAGGTGGAGGGCA
>NC_061856.1:28481464-28486464 GCF_019202785.1 Penaeus chinensis
CCAACGCAGATACTCAACAACATACGACCACAACAGTTCCTTCACAGCTCCTGCCATATCTCCCACCACAGCACCACTTTCGCCACACTTCCATTACAACACCACTAATGTTTCACCACAATTCAACGACAGTTCTATCACAACACCACAGTTACATCACTTCTAAACCATGCATCACCACCATAGTTCCACCGCGTCTCGAAATCAGCACCCAACACAGCTCCAACCACAAAACCACGACAAGACACAACCACAGACACACTCATCAGCCCACAGCCCCCACAGAGGCAATTTCGAGCTCTGGCAAATCCATGTTTCAAGTTCGAGCGGCCATAACGGGGTTCTCTCGTCCGTAGAGTTTTGCGTCCGACTCGACGTGCGGGAAGACTGTTCCTGAAACGTATTTGCTTTTTTTCATTCTATAACGTTTGCTCTATGTACTTTGTTTTCGTTTATGTGTCTATTCATATTTTCGTTGTTTATGTCTTTATTATTGTTATTATTGTTGTTATCGTTATCACTAATATTATCATTATCTCCTCCCCTTCCCCCTCACCTCTCCTCCCCCTCCCCCTCACCTCTCCTCCCCCTCCCCCTCACCTCTCCTCCCCCTCCCCCGTACTTCTCCTCCCCTTCCCCCTCACTTCTCCTCCCCCTCCCCCTCACCTCTCCTCCCCCTCCCCCTCACCTCTCCTCCCCCTCCCCCTCACCTCTCCTCCCCCTCCCCCTCACTTCTCCTCCCCCTCCCCCCTCACCTCTCCTCCCCCCTCCCCCTCACCTCTCCTCCCCCTCCCCCCTCACCTCTCCTCCCCCTCCCCCTCACCTCTCCTCCACCTCCCCCTCACCTCTCGTCCCCCTCCCCCTCACCTCTCGTCCCCCTCCCCCTCACCTCTCCTCTCCCTTCCCCTCACCTCTCCTCCCCCTCCCCCTCACCTCTCCTCCCCCTCCCTCTCACCTCTCCTTGTTAAAAACAATAAAAAAAAATATGAAAAAGTACGCAAAAGAAGAAAAAAAATCGCAATGCAAAAAAAAACAAAAACAAATCTGAAACGAAAAATGAAATGAAAACGAAAAGTGAAAAAAAAAAATGAAAATGAAAAATTATTATGAAAAAAAGAAAAAAAAAAAGGAAAAAAAGGAAAAAAGATATAAAAAATATATGACAAATCTAAAACGAAAAATGCTCGTGGTTGCTTATCTCATGTCTAATACATATATAAAATTTGTGATCTCGTTAATTTCTGAATTTCTGAACGAAGATGCAGTCAAATTCGTCTCTTTCTTTTCTACATCTATCGCTTATCTATCTTTCTCACGGTATGTGTCGAGTGGATTGCCCTCACTGGAATTTTTTTTTTTTTTTTTTTTTTTTTACAAGATGCAATTGTTATGATGTGATAGTAATGGCAGAAATGATGACAAGGATAAGAATAACTTCGGTGATCATAACTTTAATTGTAATTATAACAGTAGTGAGAATAACTGATGATCGTAACTTTCATACAAATAATAACAATAATATTTTTAGTAATAAAAATAAAACAATTATAAAGCATATAAACAAATAAACAAATAAACACACGCAGAAACTAACAAAAGTAAATGTGAATAAATCAGACAAAAACAACAAATACGTAAAAAACAGATACAAATAGATTTAAAAGCTGCACGCGCATATCTATCCTTTTCCCGAAACTAATATTTCACGGAGTCGCTCACTCGTCCCCGCACCTCGCCGCATATCCTGGCGTGTGGCGAAGCTGGCATTGTCCCCCGGCCCTCTCCCTTTCCTGGGGATTTTGCACATTGTTCAGGTACAGTGATCAGCGAGAAAGCCGTTCCGGTGTTGAGAGCATTGCACCTGCAACTTGCAACAGTGTGTCTGAGGGGGAGGGGGAGGCGGGGATGATGGAATGAATTTTGGTTGACAAAATGTGGGTGTTATTCTCTCTCTCTCTCTCTCTCTCTCTCTCTCTCTCTCTCTCTCTCTCTCTCTCTCTCTCTCTCTCTCTCTCTCTCTCTCTCTCTCTCTCTCTCTCTCTCTCTCTCTCTCTCTCTCTCTCTCTCTCTCTCTCTCTCTCTCTCTGATTTTCTTCTTCTCTTTCCTCTTCTTTCTTTCTTTCATTCTATCTTTATCTGTTTCTGTTTGTCTGTCATTCTTTATTGTCTCTCAAAAGCTTTGTTTCGTGTTCTCGAGATAACAGTTCAACAGTCCCCCCCCCCCCCCCCCACACACACACACACACACAATTCTCCTTATTTCATTTCTCCTCTCTCCCTATCCCTTCCCCCCTTCCCCCCTTCCCCCCTTCCCCCCTTCCCCCCAATTCTTCTCCTTTCATCCCTCCTCTCTCCCTACCTCCCCCCCCATCCCCATCCCCTTCACGCCACTCCTTCACCATCCTTGATATGTATAACGAGGTACCACATACTCTTACCACGATAGAACGCTATTCTGACAGGTTTTCGTGAAATTTAAAACATTATTCTGGTGGTATTTTAAAGGTGTCTATGGTGATGGAGGGAAAATATGGGAGGGTGGGAGGGAGGGAGGGAGGGAGGAGGGAACAGTGGGTCAATTTGTTTGGGAAGGAAGGGGGGGAGCTCGGGAGCGCTGTAGGGGGAGAGGGAGATGAGGAGGGAGGAGGGTAAGGGGTGTGATGGGTAATGGAGGCGAGGTTGTATAGTGCAGTTATAAGGAGGGAGTTTTGGCTGGTCGGTGTGGGATAGGGAAGCTATGGGTTTCACAAGGAATAGGAAGGGAGGTCATGGGGCGCTGTTGGAGGAAGGGAGGAGTTAGGATCAAGGGCACTCGGGGTGGTTATAGGCTTAGGGGAGGGGAGGTGAGGGGGAGGGGGTGAAGAGGTGTTGGGGAGGAGGAGGAGAGGTGAGGGGGAGGGGGAGGAGAGGAGAAGTGAGGGGGAGGAGAGGTGAGGGGGGGAGAGGTGAGGGGGAGGAGAGAAGAGGGGGAGGGGGAGGAGAGATGAGGGGGAGGGGTAGGAGAGGTGAGGGGGGAGAGGGAAGAGGTGAAGGGGAGGGAGAGAAAAGATGAGGGGGAGGGGATGGAGAGGCGAGGAGGAAGGAGAGGAGAGGTGAGGAGGAGGGGGAGGAGAGATGAGGGACGGGGGAGGAGAGGTGAGGAGAATCATGGTATATACGGGGGGAGGAGGGACTATAGGGTGGGGAAGAGTGGGGTTTAGTAAGACCTCATATTGTGTTCGCCTTTCGAACCTTTTTTCCAAGCTTTTCATTTCTCAATAAAAAAAAAAAAAAAAAAAAAAAAATATCACGAACAAGATATAAGAAAATGCATGAGAATCGCATAAGTGAGAGACTAAATGATATAAATTCCAGTCATGAAATCAAAATTATATCACAGAACCAGTGATATATCATACCATACCACTGCATTATCAACGAAATATCAAAACATCAACTTCACATCACGAAATATCATAGTGTCATTGCCATTAAGATCTGTGTCTCCTCTCGTCCGGCAAGAAAAGGTCGTCTAATATCTCTTCTCTTCTTTTCTCTGGGAAACGTGTTTTATATCTGACGTGGACTGACTGGATGCAGCAAGACAGCCAGTGACGTCACAATGGGAAGTCCTTGAGGGAAAAATTGTGCTGAGGAAGGAGGGGAAGGGAGGGAGGAAGGGACAGGGGGAGGAAAGAGGGAGGAAGGGAGTGAAGGAGGGAGTGAAGGGGAGGAGTGTTAGAAGGAGGGAGGGAAGGGGGGTGAAGGAGGAGGAGGTTGGGGAGGAGGGAGGGAGGAAGGGAAGAAGTGAAGGGGAGGAGGGTGAGAAGGAGGGAGGGAGGGGGGGTGAAGGAGGAGGAGGTTGGGGAGGAGGGAGGGAGGAAGGGAGGAAGTGAAGGGGAGGAGGGATGGAAGGAGGAAAGAGGGAGAGAGGGAGTGAAGGAGAGGAGGTTGGGAAGGAGGGAGGGAAGGAGGAAAGAATGGAGGGAAGTAAGGAAGATGAAGGAAAGAGGGAATGAGGTAGGGAGTGAAGAGGAGAGGGGGGTAGAGGGCTCGGGGAAATCGGGAGGAAGGGAGGGATGAAAGGAAGAGAGAAGGAGTAAAGGAAGAGTGGAGGATGGGAGGAGGATAGGTAGGGAAGAAAGGACATATAAAATAATAGGAATTGGAAAACGGAAAGAAGGAATAAAAAGGTAAACATAGAAAGCGAAAGAGAAGAAAAAAGAGAGAGGAGACAGGTGAGAGAAGGAGAACGTGATGGATATTGGAAAAAAAAAAAAAAAAAATCTCCGGTCGTGGTTTGAGGTCGTTTCCTCCATAGAGATTCTCTGGATTAGGAAGCCGGGCTGTGTGGCTCCACTTCTTCTTCGGACTTATTTCCTCATACATGTGCTTTTTTTTGTTTGAGTGTGTGTTTGTGCAAACACAAACATACACTCAAACACACACACACTCACGCATGCATGAATACACATATATATGTATGTATATATGTATATGCATATATATGTGTGTGTGTGTGTGTATATATATATATATATACATATATATATACATATTATTATCATTATTATTATCATCATTATTGTTATTATCATATCATCATTATTATCATTATTACTATCATTATTGTTATCCTTATCATTATTATCATTATTTTTATTATTATTATTATAATTCTCGTTATTATAATTATCGTTTTATTAATATTGTTAATTTTGTTAATATTATTATTATTGTTATTATTATTATCATTATTATTATTATCTTTATTGTTACTGTTGTTATTATTATTATCATCATGATTATTATCATAAGTATTATTACTATTATTGGCATTATTATTATTATTATTATTACTATTATTATCATTATTATTATTATTATCATTATTGTTATTACTATTAGTATTATTATTACTATTATAATTATTATTGTTATTATTATCATTATTGGTATGTTTATTGTTATCTTTGTTATGACCAACATTATCACCGTTGTTATTATGATTATTGTTGTTA
>NC_061856.1:28538744-28541244 GCF_019202785.1 Penaeus chinensis
AATACTTTTCATAATGATGGTGATGATGATGGAGGTTATGTTGATTATTATTGGGTGGTGGTGATGATTATGATGGTGGTATTAGTATTGTGCTAATGATGATGGTAGTGGTGATGATAGTGATGATAAAGATGATGATGATAATGCGGATGGTAATGTGATGATGACAGAGATGGTGATGATGTCGAGGTTGGTTACGATGATGATAATGACGAGGATGATTTTGATACTGAAGTTGAGGTTAATGGAAATATTGTTGATAATGACGACATTTATGATGATGGTGATAATGATGAAGACTGCAATATTGGTAATAATTATGAAGAAGGTAATGATGTTGCTGATAATGGGGATGATGATGATGATGATGATGATGACGGTGATGATAATGGTGATCTTATCTTACTGCAAATGCACTCCTAATTCATTGATAATAATGACAGTTCAATCTAATCTAGGTAATTATAATGATATTGACGATGATGATGATGGTGATGATAATGATGATGATGATGATAATGATGATGATAGTGCTGTTGCTGTTGATGATAATCATGACGATGATGATGATCAGAAGATGAAGAGGAGGATGGTTATGGCGATGATGAGGATGGCAATGATGGCAATTATGATGATGATAATAATGAAGACAATAATTATAATGATAAGATCATCCACCTGAAACCAACATTGTGCAGCCAAAGAAGACGTGACACTGTCAGTCATGAGATGCAAGTCACGCCTCAGCATCTCATTTCACTGAAATCAAGAGCATCTCATCATGCTAATGATAGCGTCATTATTGTCAGTTATTAGATGGAAGAAATAAACTTAATCGCTAATAAAAAGATGTTGATACTCTGATAATATTTAATTGACTTTATTAAAAAATACGAAGTCGATGGTCTGTGTCAAACAGCGATAATAATAAAAAAATAAATGTCTTCACTGCAAACAAGAAAAATAACAATAACAGCACCAAGAATTAACAACAGTAAAACTAGTAATAAAATTAATGATAATGAGGATGATGATGGTAATGATGATAACCATAATGATAATCATAATAATAATAACACCTATGACGATAATCATTATCATAATAGTAATAATAATGATTATTATGATAATAATAATAATAATAATATTAATAATGATAATGATGAAAATGGCAATGATAATAATGATGATTATTATGATATCAATATCATGATTATTACTGCTATCATGATTATTATATTATCATTATTATCATCATTATCATCATCATCATCATTATTATTATTATTATTACTATTATTATAAGTATTACTATTATTGATATTATTATCATTATTATCATCATCATTATCATTATTATTATAATTATCATTATTATAATTATTATTACTATCATTATTATTATCCTTATCATCACCATTATTATTATCATTAGTAGTAGTATTGATCATGTTATCATTATTATTATTGTTATTGTTGTAATAATTACCATTAATATTACTATTACCATTATTATTATTATTATTATTATTATTATTATTATTATTATTATTATTATTATTATTATCATTATCATTATAATTATCATTATCATAATTGTTATTATTATTATTATCATTATCAGTATTATTATCATTATTACTATTATTATTATTATTATTATTGTTATTATTATTATTATTATCATTATTATCATCATCACCGTCACTATTATTATGCTTCTCATTCCATGTTATTATTACTTTCATTATACCTATAATGGTAATAATGATAGTTAATAATGATAATAATAACTAGTGATAATATGAACAATAATATAAATTATAATGATAAAAATGATAACAATGATAATGATATTGGCAATAATCGTAATAATGATATTAATAATATTAATGATATTAATAATATTAAGGATAATGATATTAATAATATTAAGGATAATGATATTAATGATAACAACTGTAATAATGATAATGATAATTGTATGAATAATAATAATGATTCTAATAATAACGATAGTGATAAAAATAATAAGTAAATAATAACAATGATAGTGATAATGATGCTGATAATAATAATAATAATAACAATAATAATAGTAATAATAACAATAATAATGATAATACTGATAATAATACTGATAATAATAATGCCAGAAATAATTATAATAACAATAAGAATAGCGACAACAATAATGATAACAAAAATAAAAATGATAATAGCAATAATGATGATAAAGATGATAACAGTAATAATGGTAATAGTAATAATAGTAATGGTAATGATAATGATAGTCATAATAACAAAAACGGTGATAATGAAAATTATAATAACACGATAATAATGGCAATTATGATAATGTTAATGAAAATAATTATAATAATGATCATGGTAATAACAAGGATAATAATCACAGTAATGATAATAACAAAAGCAATAATAGCATTACTAATGATATCATCACTATCATTATCATAATTAATTATAGTAATGTTTAATA
>NC_061856.1:28546244-28548744 GCF_019202785.1 Penaeus chinensis
GAAAAGGGATTGACACCAACTGATGGGTGTCACTGTGACATTTGTGTGCCATTAAGTGAGAGCCGCAGCCTCCACATCCATAGTTTGCAAACGCGAGCAAACCTCTATTGTATTTCATCTGGCAGGATAGAACTTACACTTGGTCTGTGCTACACAGTTCTTTACATTGTGGAAAAATATTAGGGAGGGCTGAAAGTTCTATTTTGCCAGACTTTACATGATGAAGACACAGATACTGCGGCATGTACTTGATGCTGCACAATTGCCAGTATCATTGCTGCTATAGTTAGTTTCTATAGAATTACACTGTTAGCCATATATTCCTTCACAGTGTCCATCAAATACAAACCATCAGTACCTAATTCATTATTACTGTACAGAATTACTAAGACAAGAGTTACCTTCCAACAAAGAGTTTGCTCTATGAGTGCATGTCCATATAGATATAGATATCCGTACTGCTGTACGGATACACACATGTATACTTTGGATTATTCTCTCTAGACGTTTATTTAAATTTCAGGTGCTATGATGAAGGGCATCATGTTGTTGGCATTGAAGGAGTTGAAAAGCCAGTTGCAGATTTCTTCACTGAACACAATATTCCCTTCAGTGTAGACCAATTATCATGGGCAAAATTATACAAGGTTTGTATCTGAAATAAGAGTAATTTTCCAGTAGTTTGGTTTATCTTGTCAACCTTTAACTTAACTTACTTAGTACTATAAACACATCCAGATTATCTGATTATGACCTTAAATTCAAAGCTAAAGAAATCTAGGTGAAATGGTTTGAATCAAGTGTATTGTATAGTGTATTAAAAAAGAGGCACTTCTAGGGTATTTGTCATTTATGGTCATCAGGTGGCAGAGCAATAGCATGACATGTAGCTAACAATGTTGCAGAAGAGAAAAGCTTACTGTCAGCATGAAAAGCATATTTGTGATAACATGCAAGATAAGTTGGCTGTAAATAGCTTAATAGATAAGTCAGTAGACTTTTCTCTCAATCTCTTTTTTTACTCAGACTTTTAAGGAGGCTTGTTATTAATTTACGATTTTTGCTTTTTTCTCATATTTACAGTAAATGTACCTTGGGACTAATTTTCAGCACCTCTCCTTCTAGTATTAACCACTCACACTATTGATATCAATAGTTGTTGTTTGTAATGTGTCGTGGTAGCATTTTAATATTTTCTCCTGTGTTTCAAAACAACAACTCTATTAAATTATTTTTATCATCATATAAGATTAAAATTTACACAGAATTCAAAGTCATATTTGATGTTATCTGCAACCCAAAATGAGTCCCTGACCAGTTATCACTGCCTGCCAGCCAGCCTTTTTTTTTTAACAACTTAAAATGATCTAAAATCATCTTGAAAACAATAAAACTTGATTCTGAACATGAGAAAGAATGTAAACTGCAGACCCAAACACCAGAACAAATAATATTGCATTTGAAAAATAACCAGTTGCAAGATGATACTTCTGGCATATATTTATAACCGTGGCTTTTCACAGGCTTGAAGGTCAACTCTTCATTTTTTTCCAGTCTGATGATAGTCGGCTTCAACTCTATTGCTGCGACCTATTCAACATTGATGTAGAGGCAATAGGAAAGTTTGATTCTGTGTTCGACAGAGGGTCATTAGTTGCCATCTATGAAGAGGATAGAGAAAGGTCAGACTTTTTTTTTTTTTTTTTTTTTTTCCCTTTCCATTTCTTTCCTTTTATTTTATTTTATTTTAATTTATTTTATTTTATTTTATTTTATTTTACTTTCATAGGTGTATTTTTTACTGGAGTAAAGTTACAATTATATAGTTTTTCTTCTGCATTTGAACTCTCCAAGATGTATTTTTTGTAATTACTGATGGGACTAAAAAGATGTAGAACACTTGTAAAGCATTGATCCATCTATCCAAAAGGAAATCTCAAAGCATAATATTTATTACAATTTCTGTGGAACTCTGGTAAACAGGAGGAAGTGATCAGATTTAGGCACAAATATCTAGACATAAGTATGAATATATAAAGATATGAGGATTGGGATAAGCAGAAAAAGATAAAGTTACAGAAAGACATTAGATATACAGATATCAAGATAGAGATATACACTCATGCTTAGAGATACCATTTTATGATATGTATTTTTTAGCATTATATACAAAAGTGTATTGAAATATTTTGTTGGGTATTTACAGATATGCTGAACTAATGAAATCCATACTCAGTAATGACTTCCGTTACCTGGTCAATCTGGTTCAGTATACTCCTACTGAGACTTTTAATGGACCACCAAGGAATGTCCCAACTGCTCATGTACAGAAGCTTTTTGGTAAGTTTTTTTCTTTTCTGTTCTCTTTCTTTTACCTTTGAAGTGTCTGCTGTCTTAAACAACAATATATGGAGTCTTTTGTCCCATCTGCATATAATTTGATACATATGATATGTTTTGGGTAAAAATAACTTACATAGATGTGTGCGAATAAACTGTA